>NW_026999078.1:0-33397 GCF_035044405.1 Drosophila montana | reverse complement strand
CAGCAGTCGCGATTCGCATGCAAACTTTAAAGTTAATGACGGAACTGTGGCGTGCTTGTAAGGTTTTAAAATTGAATTATATCTTGTGTGTTGCTGTTGTTGTTGGTGTTTTATAGTTTGTTGCTCGTGGCTATGCTATTGTTGTCGCTGCTGTTGCTTCAACGCATAAAATGCATTGCAGGCAAGGCGCTCCAATGCTCATTGTAGCTTCTACTGTTGATGCAACAACAATCTCAACAATAATGTTAATGCATGCAAATGCACAAGTTGTTTGTTAGTCGGCATTATGCAACAGCTGCTTCGCAAATGCAGTCCCAGCAAAAACAACAACAATTGCCGTTAGCCAAATTGGACCTCAACTAGTTGTGCAATTGGCTCATGTGTAGAATCGAAAAGAATTCCATGCAAAGTTATGCACTAAAAGTGGTGCACATTGAAATTCTTAAAAAAAATTCCGTTATAAGTACTTAGAAAAATATAATGCCTACAACAGGCTAAAATTGCCTTAAATTAGGTAATTTTGACTACATTTTACTCTAAGCCCTAATTCCATCCTAGCAAAAGGATAAAGAAATAAAACCAAGTAAGAGGCTCTAGTAGGGAGCTCCCTACTAGGGAATACCCTACGTCTTTTATCTCGCTCTACGCGCTCGTTTGCTTTAGCAGTAATAAAAATAAATTTAAAAACGAGAAAGGAGGGTTATCTTCGGCACGCCGAATAGTTAATTCCTAGTATGGTTAAGATATCTTGAAAAACAAAAGTTTTTCATACAACTTAATTTTTGACCGATCGTTTCTATGGCAAGTATATGATATGGTATTTCGGTGTATATCAGATTCTGTTAAAGTGTAGGGAGCATAGCGAGACCTATAAATGCCGAGTTTCGTCAAGATATCTAAAAAACAAGAAAGTTTTTCTTACAACAACTTTATTTTCGACCGATCGTTCCTATGGCAGCTATATGATATAGTGGTCCGATGTTGTTAGCATTTTGAATATATATGAGAAGCATGGTAAAATTATTGAATGCCGAGTTTGAGGTAGATATCTTGATAAACAAAAAATTTTTTCATATACGAACCTACTTTTCGACTGATCGTTCCTATGGCAGCTATATAATAAAGTGGCATGATCCAGCTGGTTCCGACATATGTACTGCGTGCAAAAGAAAATGGGACTTCTGCGAAGTTTCATAAAGATAGCTTTAACAAGTAAGAGGTTCTAGTCGGGAGCTCCCCGCCAGCCAAAAATTAAATAAAATGGTTTCCACGCTAGGGTTCGAACTCTCAACAGACCGCACTTCTTGCCGTCGCCTCTACTCAACAGCCACACCAATAATCGAGTGTTAATGGGAAAAAAAGTATTAAAATAGCAGCATAGAAAACAACATAATCGCAATTGCAATACCGTTGATAGAACTCAAAGAAGACGGGCATGAATGTGTGTGAGTACATGTATACAGAAATTCTTGGAATTTGCGCTTGCTGCCCCAAACTCGAGGCCAGCCGAAACACATTTTCTTTTGTGTTTCTTAACCGATCTTGATGAAATTTTCAGTAGAAGATCTTATTATACCATAAAATATTTGTGTATTCTCAAAATGACAATTGCATTTAAATTGTGGCTTAATTATTTAGGCAATACAAGTTTGTTTACTAACATGATTTATAGCTTTATGGTGGTAGTGGGGAGGTGGCGATAGCTATAAAATGAAAGATACTTTATATATATATACTATTCTAGAAGCTACATGTCAAGTTTGGTGACTCTAGCACTTATTATTAACTAAAATTGCTCAAAAAACAGGATTACTTTTTCGAGTTACTGGATATCGGAAATAAGCTCGTACTGCGCGGGCAATAGGAGGACCTATCCATGCGTTTATACATACGGACGGACGGTCGACAGACGGACATGAAAGTCAGTGGGCTTAACGTGAGCACCTGCCACGATGGCTTAATCTCACGGTTCCTAGTATAGGATTAATTTAAGCGTCAATCACCGCCCCCTTGGAACATCAATTCCGCAGGTACCAATTAAAGACACGACTGTTTGGTTGTGTCTTCTACCTTGGTTTGGCACGAGGCCCATCTAAACCCCTTCCGATCTGTGGATCACGGAACCCGGCTGTATAACGCAACTCCACGTCGAGCGATGCTCTACCCGCATTTGGGTATCAAACCACAACCACCACGATACTCCCCGAAGGGCCGCACCAAAAATCAGGACGGAACAAGTTCCGTGGGCTCCTGATTACCCGTGGTACCAGATCACAAGCCTCTGGTCAGGCCTCGTACCAGAAGGGTACTTCCAATTTAAACTCCAAAACAGTTAAGGGTTGGTGGCCCCAGAAACGATAAAACACTGCTGCAGGGAATAGAACGCAATTGATGTAAAACAACAACTGACAGGTGGAACAGTATACACCAGCTTCATGGGCATGGTTTTCTCACTGTGGGGAGCGAGGCTTATTCCTGCCTCTTCCGCAAACGACGGCATTTACAAGTTGATCATAGATCAAACCGCTAGGCGGCCAGCTAGTGCCCCCAACAAGTCCCAAAAGACCATGGCGGAGAGAGCAGAGAGCCGAGACCGCCTCTGTGTTCCCTAACGCCCGTGGTACCAGATCAGTCCTCTGGTCAGAACTCGTACCCTAAAAGGATACTTCCAGTTTCAGCTCCATGAAGCTGGGGACTGGTAGCCCCGGACAAACACAATGTTCAACGAGATGCCCATTCATACACACCCCCCACATTCGTACCCCAACATTCGTACCCCCACATTTGTACATCTACCATCCATCATCATTCATACAATTCCTTCCTGTAATTGCAAACGTCGCCTTGTAAATGCAGCTCTTGCAAACTCACTCATTCTTCTAATCCTATCACTAGTGGAGAGTGATTGACTTACGTCAAACCCGCCACTAACCTCAACGATGCCCATCCCCCTCAGATCTCGAAGATCTGCATACCTTGTGCACTCACAGAGAACATGCTCCCATGTCTCTGCAGCCGAGCCACAACGGCATTCTGCACTGTCGCAAAGGCTCCTCGAATGCAAAAATGCATTGAGGGAACCGTGACCAGTCAACAGGAATCCAAGACTCAGGCAGAACCCGAAGTCTGGTCGGCTGCCGGCAAATGTAACCTCCCGAATAAACCGATAAGTGACACGTCCATTCACACTTGCGTCCCACCTGACTTGCCAGTCAGATAGAACACACTCTTTCACCAATCTCTTGCACTCACTAAGCCCTAAACTCTCCACATCCCTATCCGCTAACCAATCATTCTGCAGCAATGGCAGCCGCCTCTTGATCCTGTACATCAAGGCTCGACGCCTGATCTCCAAGTCAAGAGGGGCTACTCCTAACAGTACCTGCATTGCCTCCGTGGAGACAGTGCGGCACACAGGCAAACAACCTAGCAGAATCACTCTCTGGCAAGCCAGCACTTTCTTTCTGCCAACCACAGTCGTGACTGCCTTACACCATACAGACGATCCATATGCTGCACATGCAGCAAACAGACCCTCATAAATGGTGCGGACAGCACGTCTGCTTAGGCCCCAGTCACTCCTCAAAATACGACGCACTTGCCCCACCAAACCAAGTAGCCGGGCCTTGAGACCAGCGATATGAGGAGTGAAGCACATCCTCTCGCCAAAGGTTATGCCGAGGTATTTCACCTCAGACGCATACCTCACATTCACTCCATTCAGTCTGACAATGGGCGGTCGACTAGTTGCCAATCTGCCCTTGAGCAGCATTGACACTGTCTTGTCCATTGCAAGACTGACCCCAACACTTTCACCCCACTCATACACAGTGCGCAAGCACATACCCGCATTCGTCTCGATCTCAAGACGCGACCGTCCCTCAATCAAGACAAGCAAGTCGTCCGCATACGCACAACACTTACACATCTGCTCGAGCTGTCCCAGCAAGGGGTCCATCATGAGGTTCCAAATGAATGGGCCACAAATAGATCCCTGCGGGCAGCCACGAACCACATCTACGCTCACACATTCACACCGCCCTACAGCACACGCACGTCTGCCAGAGAAATAGCTCTTCCAGAGAGCTAACTCTCGGCAGCCACATTCACCCAACCTTCTCAATACACTCGCCCAACTCAAGTAGTCGAATGCACCTTTAAAATCCACAAAGATGCCCAAGACATACGTGGAGTTGCTAGCCTCAACAGAGTCACTAACATACCTCCACGCATCCTCAACACATCTGCCCTGCCTAAAACCAAATTGTCTATCAGACATTTGGTCACTCACTCTCTCCTGAAGCCTTTCTACCATAATCCTTTCCAGAACTTTTCCAAGAACCGGAAGAAGACTGATGCCCCGAAAGGATCTAGGATTGCTCCTGACCCTGTCGGGCGACTTCAGGAGCACTATCACTCTCGCACACTTCCATTCACTGGGAAAATAACCCTCATTCAGACACTTCGCATACATTGCATTCATATATTCTGGAATTGACTTCCAGACACTTTTACACATTTCTCCAGTGAATCCATCCATACCAGGGGACTTCCTCGACTTTAACCTCGAGAAAGCCACCTCCAACTCACTATCCAGAAGCGGATCAACCGGACTAACCACACTAGGTGGTGAGTCCTGAAGATCCGCCCTGGGGAAGAACTCATTCAACAAGACATTCATACAATCCCTCCATGCCGTTAACTGGACGTCACCAACACGGAGGCTACTCACATCCGTTTCCCTGCCTCTACCTCGAACTATTTTATAAGCACGACCCCAGGGGTCGTCCTTATTGCGCTCCAGGAAAGAGCGCCACTCATCTTCTTTCACCTTTACAAGCATTTGCTTGTACTCATTCATACACCGACTATATTCAATCCTGAGTTGGGCTGCACCATCCGCATTGGTAGCTCTGGCCCTTTGGAATCGCTTCCGAAGAGACCGGACCATCCGCCGCTTAGTGCTCAACTGATTCGTCCACCACTTCACATGCTTGAGGTTGACCTTGCGGTACCTCTCAAACATGCGATCATTTGCACCAGTTATCCACCTATTCACACATACGACTTGCTCATCCACATTCAATTCATTAAATGCATTAAGCGGAACTTGCGTTGCCGCCTCCTGCACAATGAGCCCATGGAGGGACCAATTCACACTACAAGTGCGCCAGCGATTACCCCCAACACTTTCATTCCTCGTGATAGTGTGTGTGACAACAATCTCAATCGGATTGTGGTCACTCACACCAAGCCCACCTAGTACACACCAATGGAAAGCATACATGCTCATTGCTACCGCATTCACTAGAGTAACATCAATGTCACTCTGACCCACCGGGCCCGCAAACGTGTACCACTCACTGGGTTCGTTAACGACCCGAACATCCTGGGACACGGCCCACTCGGCTAGCATCTCACCCCGTGTGTGGTTCGAGTACCCAGACGAATGTCTAGATACTTTACTGAACCACATGGGGGACGATGCATTCGCGTCAAGACCAAGGATGACTGGTACGCTACTAACCAGTAGTAGCACCTCATCCAAATACGCTATGTACGGCTCAAGGGGATCCCCGAACTTACAATACATGCTTGCTACAAAAATCCTGCCAAAACTGCCGCTAAGGCTCACACACACACCCCAGTCAGTTGAACTCACTAAAGTGCATTCAATACTGACATCATTCACAATGACAGCGGAGTTGGCCCTGCTGTCAGGAAATACCCGCATACATGCGGGCAATCCCCTTACGCAACCTCCGGTCGCGTAGGGTTCCTGCAGCAGGGCAACGACGCTGCCCCTTTCACACATCATAGCCCCCACATCACACATAGCTGCATACGACCTCTGACAATTCAGCTGAAGAAATCTGCTAGACATTTTAATGTCTAGCATTCGCCCGCGCAACAATTGCCCCGTATATGGGGCAGGCTAGAGACATCATCAGATGTCCCGACGGCTTCCCCTTAAAGGAGCAATTGCGGCAATTCAGTGCATTGCTGCACTGAGCCACGCGGTGACCCATCTGGCCGCAGCGACGGCAAACGTCTTCTTTGGCTCTGCATTCCGCTACCTTATGGTCGAAGCCAAGACAGCGGTAGCATCCCGGTACCAGGTCAAAACTCCTCACACGAAAAGAGAACCATTTTACGTAGCAGCGTCCGATTTCTAAAAGGGTCTGCATGGCCACAACAGAACCCTCGAGGACTATATTAACTGCAGCGTTACCTCCCACCGCCCATGGCTTACTCGTCATCCGGACACCTCTCTTAAAGGCTTCAAGTGACATTTTGTCCTTCAAGTTCATCTCGTAAAGGTCACCCATGAACTCGTCAGGGGTGATCTGCGAGTGAACGCCCTGTACCACGATTTTCGGCCCCAATTTATCATTTATACACACTTCCAGACCCACCTCGTTGAACTTTGTGTTCTCCACAATCTTCTTACGCTCGGCGACCGATGGAGTACGAATTAACGCACCTCCATCCCGTAGAGGTTTCACCTCATGAATGCGAACGCCAAGAGAGGGACCTACCTCCTTCACCACCTGCTCGACCACGTCCTTAGCGGTTTTGCCAGCAGCCTTGCTGCGCACAACCAAGGACCAGGTCTCGACTGGCCGAGGCATCTCCGGGGTAGACGGCTCTGCCGACATGGGACCCCCTCTGGCGGCGCTCACCGACGAAGCCCGCGCTTGGCCGGCTGGGACATGCGAAGCATGCGAAACGTTCCCTACCCCGCAAACGGCCTCCAAGCGCCCCTGCAGCCGCTCATTCTGCGCCACAAGATGGAACAAGAGCTGCTCATATTGCCCTGCAAAATCCACTAATTTACAGAGGAGCTCCCCAGTGGCTCGCTCGTTAAGAGCAAGCTTCAACAAGTCCCCCGTAATCCCCTTCATCTGCTCGACAGCTGTCCCTCTCCGCCTCCTCAGAGCTGCCGCACTAGTCGACGGCCCCGCACCGGCAGGGACAGCTACATTCACAGCGCTCATGGCATGAGGAACGGCAAAAACCCGCTCCCCCACACTTGCACCCGCTGCTCCGCTCGAGCCAGCTGCGGCTCCAGCGGCGGCAGCGCTCCCCTCACCCATACCAACCGAGCTAACAGCGCTCTCAGAAGTTGCCTTTCAAGGGGACAGACGGACATGGCTAGATCGACTCGGCTTTTGATGCTGATCAAGACAACACGATTGCAAACGCCTCTACCCAACAGCCAACATTTAAATCCTAATGTGAAAAAAAACGGATTAAAAAAGCAGCCTAGAAAACAATATAATCGCAATTGCTGTTGTCAGAATTAAAAGAAGACGCGCATGAATGTGTGTGTATACATCTGCCGCAACCGTTTGGGCAGCCAAACACACACTTTGTTTAATAGCTTATGTGTTTCTTAACTGATCTTGAGAACGGATTTTCAACAATAGATTATTGTACTATAGAGTATTTATATATTCTCAAAAAGTCAATTTCATTAAAATTGTGGCACATATTGGTGGGCAATACAAATTGGTTTTGAAAGGTACTTGATATATATATACTATTCTAGAAGCTACATGTCAAGTTTGGTGATTCTAGCTCTTATTATTTACAAAAGTGTCTCAAAAACAGGATTTCTATTTCGAGCTATTGAAAATCGGAAGCAAACCCGTACTGCGCGGGCACTAGGAGGACTTTCGCTCAAACTTTTCAAGTCTTTAGCTCTTATAGGTTCTGAAATCCATGCGTTTATACATACGGACGGACGGACAGACAGACGGACAGATAGATGGACATGGCTAAATCGATTCGGCTATTGATGCTGATCAAGAATATATATTCTTTATGGGGTCGGAGTTGTCTTCTTCCGCCTGTTACATACATTGGCACAAATGAATTGTACCGTTTTTCCCTTTTCAATAAGAGCTGGGAATAAAAACGCAACACGGAAATCGGATCCAGCATGTGTTTAACATACTCGAAGCTATTATTTCAGTAGACAATATACTGTGGACCGCGCATGGATTCCATGTGTTGTTGTGTGGATTATTGGCTCCTACACGGGCATCGGCGCAGAAGCGACCACGCGGCCCATTGAGGGTAAAATGACGCATGGCAAGGCCCTAGCCATGATCATATTCATCTATCCAAGTCCTTTTCGGTGGTCTGCTAAATCGAAGCGTGGGATCGCTTGGCTATTTGACGCTCGACTATCTGTCGGTCTGTACCTGCAAAATGGTAGCCTGCATAGATCCGTTTGTGTATGCGATCAGTCATCCCAGATACCGTATGGAGCTGCAAAAGCGTTGTCCCTGGCTGACTATCAGTGAGAAGAATGCCGAGACTAGGGAGGTGGCCAATACGGCGAACACACACGAGCAGCAATAATCAACAGCAGCGGCGTAGAACTGCACTCGACTCGTAATATTAAATGCCTGCAAAACAACTATAACAGAAACTCGAAACAAAAAGAAAATGTGCTAACAATAATATTATTTATTGTATGCTTTTAGATAAATAGTTAATAAATCCAAGCAATCAAAAGGGAACACCCAATTGAATGTTAAGCCCTCAGACCTGGTCAATGAATGCCCGGTTGTCTGTCAAATCTTTAAACTCCCTCCACATAACAGACACTGCACAGGACCGAAAAATAAGATAATTCTAATATATTATGCCTATTTCCCCTCACATACACAAATACAGATATTTACATTGGTATTTTGTACTGAACCCTCGTCACAGACGACAATTAGAGGCCTATGATAAACACAGCAGCCGCAGGGCCCACACGTTTTTTTTAAACCTGCCAAAGTGTTGGGACGTTTGTTTAAGTGGCGCCACATAATTACACTCGTTCACGAAGTAAACAAGATATTGGTTTTATAGTTATAATTTTTTTTCAGCGCTGTTTAGTTTATTTTGGAATGTGCAAAAGTGTAGAGTGATAAGATTATAGGGCACGCTCTCTGGGCTCGTGCAAATCTCGAAAATCTAGAATTTGTAGCAGAATTTACACCTTAAATAATTGAACTCGGAATAAAGACCAAAATCTCTCTAAAAATAATTATATTTATTAATAAACTAGAGGGTATCGCCCTCCATTCTCCGTGGAACGTTTTGAAATAAAATTGTAGATAATACATTTCTACTAAGTACACGCCCGTTGAAAACTGAAATCTACCCATCTTGATCTCCACTTCTATAACAAATATTATTTAAGTACAGCCAATAAATAAACAAGTTTTGAAATCAACAGTTTCCGCCTGAAGCTGAAGAATTAACTTTTATCTATTAAACCTTTGACCCGCATTTGCCACCCAAGACCGTATCAAATAAATTCTCTCAAAAGTCTTTGAAAACGATTTTGAGGCCGATCAGATGGTGAGCAAAAAACTTTCATACAACTGTTTGGGCGTCTGAAGTTTTTATGTAGAGCTCTGAAAATAAGTTTGAAGCAAATCGGAGTAAACTTCACCAAAAAAGTTTAAAATCGCAATTTCCACCAAGGAAGCTTCGATTTTGCGAAAAATTTAAAACACTTCTCAAATGATTTTTCATATCCAAGTGATTGACCCCATTTCCACCAAGGAGGAATGCATTTTTCGAAAAGTGTTAAACATCCCTGAAATGAATTTCAACAAATATCTTTAAAAATGAGTTTGAGGACGAAATTTCCCGAAATCCCGGGATAACGTGAACCTTCATCACATAAGGTAACTACAGTGAATTACAGCTTCCTGGCTCTAACGGTTTGGGCTGTGCGTTGATCACCAATCATTCAGTCAGGCAGCCGATAAGGACTAACAGTTTTATATATAAAGATAGGACGGTGAGACAACGTAGCCGCATTTACTGCGCCTCCTCCTCGCTAGCTCCTTTACTGCCATGTTTTGCGGCAAGCCCCAAACCGCGAATAGAACAGTGACAGCAAGAGGCGCAGGACATAAGCCGAAATCTTTTGCAGCCACTGACCGTGGAGACAGCAAAAAATAAGCAAAATAAATGGAAATCACCCAAAAGCACACAACCCCCTCTTACACACAAATACACACAAACGAACACTTATATACAAAGCGAGACAATTAAAATAGCAACCACAAACGTCCTTACAGTCCACGCTAGCCCCGACAGTCGACTATCGACAGCTAGTCCCCTACACATTTGTCTTTCATGGCATTTATTTTCGCACTCATTAATTAAGATAAGAAGGCCTCCTCCGCGCCTTCAGAGTTCAACCTGCTAAATGACACCCCACCAACGAAATGCCAACCGCACGAAGAACTTCCTCGAAGGATGAAGTCGCAGCTTCCGTCGCAATCGAGGTCATGCTTTAAGCGTCATTTCATAGCTCGTCGAACGGCGCTTGTAATAGTCCTGGACCTGAACTGCACTTTTGAACGACATGCGAGGGCACTTGAAGTCTCTAATGAGTGGTCTTAGAGCACGTTAGGCTCGTTCTTCTTATGAAGAACGCTCGCTTACCCGCGAGCAGTTGACTTATTTGTATACGTTACTTGTATTAATAAGCCAACAAAACATGATTTTATATAACTGAAATAAAACATATTTTAAAACATGTTAGAGGCTCTAGTCGGCATGGGATACCCCGAACCCTCTTCTTCCAACACCAAACGCAGCACGCGCTACGCGCTCGTTTGCTTTAGAAGTAATCAAAATAATAAATGTAAACAAGTAAGAGGTTCTAGTCGGGAGCTCCCGACTAGAGGATAACCTGAACCTTCTTCTTCCAACACAAAATGCAGCTCGCGCTACGCTCCTGTTTTCTTTAGTAGTAATAGAGATAAATAAGAATAAGTTCTTTTGGTAGGGATCGAACTCGCAACTGACCGCATTACTTGATGCCGCCTCTACTCAACAGCCACACCAGCCAATAAAAAAGAATTATCCTCGGTAGGGTTCGAACTCGCTAAAAACTGCACCACTTGCTGTATTCTCAAAAGGTCAATTGCATACAAATTGTGGCTCAATTTGGTGGGTAATACAAGTTGGGTTATTAACTTGATTTATAGCTTTTCGGTGGTAGCAGGGGGATGGCGATAGGTATAAAATGAAAGATATTGATATATACATATGGACATATATACTATTCTAGAAGCAACATATCAAGTTTGGTGACGCTAGCTTATGTTATTTACCAAAATTGCTCAAAAAACAGGATTTCGATATCGATTTTTATCGATTACATGGAAACGAGGCAAGTTATCGAATATCGGAAACAAACTCAATCTGCGCGGGCACTAGGAGGACCACTTATAGGTTCTGAGATCCATCCGTTCATACCTACGGACAGACGGACGGACAGAGAAACGGACATGGCTAGATCGACTCGGCTATTGATGCTGTTCAGGAATATATATACTTTTTGGGAGATGCTTGCTTCTGCCTGATACATACATTTGCACAAAAGCATTATACATTTTCAGTGGGTTCAGGGTATAAAAAATAAAAAAAAATATCTTAACCATACTCGGCATTAACTATTTTCCCTGTGCTTCTTAGATACGGGCAAATCACTATGAGCATTATGAAAAGGTTGGGTCTGCAAGGGTATTTAGAAGAGCGTTCAGGGTATCCTCTAGTCGGGAGCACCCGAATTTACGACCAGCAGGAGACACTACAAATTGGTGGCGGTCGCAGCAGCACTTTAAAATTTTAAGTTCAAATTCTAGAGGCTTTCTAATGCGGCACGTGTATAGCCAAAACTCATGCTTAACCCAATTATTTAATTTATGCTTCCGCATTGGCTATCGGCTGGCTTATTCTCGATGAGCATTGCCAGGGTCGGGCAATGTTTTCGGCTAATTTAGTTGCTAATTGCTCGACTGTAAAAGAGAGGATGGAAATTGCCGTTTATTGCACAGCCTGGCTTAAACTCGAACTTTGCTCGCTAATGTGGACGCCACATGCTGGCCGCTGTTTGCCCTTACACTAAGCCCACGCCCAACATAAGGCATGCATCTATGCGTGCTGACCTTTTATGTTAACTTTGTGTGCAGTGCATAAAGTGTGATAAAATTCGCATATTTTACGAGTTTTATGAGCTATCAAAACTGCAGCTGCTTTGAATTGTAATAAACATCAATGATAAGAAAAATGCATCAAAATTTGTTTCAAAGAAAATTAATTTCTAATTATAAGACGGAACAAGCTCTTTTTGAAACTAATTAAAAATTGGTCATTAATTATCCCGGCCCTCCAAATTTCTACAACTTGTCAGAGAGAGTCGATAAAAGATATTTAAGCATAGTGTTGTCTTTTAGGACATCTTTAAAGAATTGATTTTTCAAACATTTTCGTTGGAAAGTTTTTTTCTCTCAAATTTCAAAATACACGCCAATGGATAGGAAGTTGGCATGGAAACAATCGATCAACAATTAAGTTATATTTCAAATAAATTGAATACTTTTTTAAATTTTTTATTTTTGTTATAATATGTTCAGGTCTTAATTTGGTATATTTATTTATTATTATACTTATTGTGTAAAACTTTTGGTTGAGATTTACTAACATTATGGCCAATATAGCAACCCAACCAACAAAAATGGAATAAAACACAATCGAAACAAGTAAGAGGTTCTAGTCGGGAGCTCCCGACTAAGGCTTACCCTGAACCCTCTTACTTACACCAAATGCAGCTCGCGCTACGCTCTCTTTTTCTTTAGTAGTAGGTATAAAAAAAAATTTGAGTTCCATCAATATGGATCATGGAAAACAAAAATATTAAAATAGCAGCACATGCACGCAGCGCAGAATACAATACAATCGGGGGGCCTTTTGCCTGCTACATACATTATACCTTTTTCACCCATTTTCAATGGGTTCAGGGTATAAAAAGACAGAGAAGGTCTATCTTCGGCACGCCGAAGATTTAATACCGTTGCTGACTCAACCTTTTCATAATGCTCATAGTGCTTTGCCCGTATCTAAGAAGCGCAAGGAAAATAGATAATGCTGAGTGTGGTTAAGACATCTTGAAACACAAATTGTTTTTCATACAAGAACCTCATTTTCGACCGATATGGCAGCTATGTGATATAGTGGACCGATATTGATAGGATTTATCATATATATGAGATGCGTACTAAAACTAACAAATGACCAAGCTATCTTGATAAACAAAGTAGCTTTTCAACCATGATCTTACTTTTCGACCGATCGTTTCATGCCAGATATATGATATAGTGGGCCGATCCAGCCGGTTTTATCATATGTTCTGCGTGCAATAGACGGAGGGACGCATGGAAAGTTTCTTGACAATAGCTTTAAAACTGAGAGACTAGTTCGCATATAAATAGGCAGACGGGCAGACGGACATGGCTATATCGACTCGGCTGTTGATACTGCTCAAGAATATATATATGTACTTTATGGGGTTAGAGATATCTTCATCTATGGTCAACGGCGGTTAACACAAGCCAGTGCATAAAAAACCTCTCAAATCGAACATCATAACACAGCAAATGTCATGTCAAACATATTCTGAAATTATAAAAAGAATAATATTTACCAAAACATTTAGCAACACTGTTCGGTTCAGCAGCTAAAAATTAATTTAGAATTATGTTTGCATAACATTTCAGTTACATCTTGCCCTGCGAGGCAAGCAATGTAACTATTTTCTTTGTTTGGCGCTGCTCGCATATCATAAAAAAGCTCAATATTAGTTGTTAACTATCTAGCGCTCTTTTACCTTTGCACTTTTGTCTTAAGCGGCTAGCGCATCAATGCTAGCGACGCCGCAACTGACTCTCGTCTCGTATGTTCACTATATCGGATTTCTTATCGATCGCTCCGTTAAAAATTGCACATTTCGCATAACTTAATTACGCTCGTTATAAGCATATGAATAAAATAAAACTGTTGTATGAATTTATAAGAAAAGGCTGTATTTTTATAACACCATAAACTTCTCGCGATTAAGTGCTAATAAAAAAGCTTGTTAGCCCAACAAACACAAATTTTTTTTATTTATTTGAAAGATTTTGGCGATATTTTCCATTTTTGATGAAAATGTTCAAAATTATGTTTATATTGAATGTATCAATATGCTAAGCACTTAAGAGTATGCAAAATAATATTTTTAAAGCTTAGACATGGGATAAATTCCCAAAGCTACCAAAGCATTTGAGCAATGTACTTATTTAGTAAGAGTGATCTAGTCGGAACCGACTAGGGGATACCCTGAACCATCTTCTACCAACAACAAATACGGCTCGTGCCACGCGCTCGTTTCCTTAAGCATTCAAATAAATTTGAAAATAAGTTTATTTCCCGTACCGGCCTTGAATTCGCAACTCCATTCACATTTGCCGCCGCCTCATACTCCACAACCATACCAGCAATGAAATTTAAATGAAAAACGAGAAAGTATGGATATCATCGTCACGCCGAAAACCACTTGTGGACTGATCAAGCCGGTTCCGAAATTTGTACTGCCTGCAGCAGAAAGACGGACTTATTCAAAGTTTCAAGACGATAGCTTTATAACTGTGCGACTAGTTTGCATAGAAAGACTCTCTTTTACAAGGCCACGATAAATTCCTGTCCTGTAAAAAACTACACAGGTCGAGCGTGCCTAATAACCAAGGGCTATGTATGCGTCTTTGTATGCTTCAGCACATGAGCCATACATTTAGAAGCCACTTCGGACCTGACGACCGGAAAATTCCTGGCCGCTTTCACTCGATTTGTTTCTCGACGGGGGTGCCCCCAACAAATGTATTCCGACAACGGTAAACGTTCGTTTGAGCTTCCAAATCCCTATCGCGTGACTTTATAGAAGCCGCGAAATCGCGTGTACTTTCCACCTACAACATTCAAAACATTTTCTGGCGCTTCAACCCTCCAAGCGCCCCCCACATGGGTGGCTTATGGGAAGCAGGAGTAAAGAGCTTCAAGACTCTCTTTTTTTAAGGCCACTTCCTCTTTTAAATACACGTTCGAAGAGTTATCTACGCTCTTATCAAAAAAAGAAGCATGTCTCAACTCGAAGCCAATCTAGGCATTATCAGAGAACCCGGCTGACATACTAGCCGTCGGCGGTACTCTTGTCTCGATTTCGGAGCCTGAAATGAAGGAAACTGCAGCGTGCATCCTGAACCGCTGGCACGTATCAAGGCCCTCAATCAACAGTTCTGTTTCCGTTGGAAGGAGGAATACCTCAAGGAATTGCACGAAACAAATGGAAATATCCAACGAGAAACCTTCAGAACGGTGACATGGTTATCGTCAAACAAATAACCTTCCATCTAACGAATGGCGCCTTGGCCGAGTCCAAGCCCTGCATCCAGGCAAGGATGACATGTTTCGCGTGGTAGATATCCTTACTGCCCGTGGCGAAGCTCATCCTTCCAATGGATGATTTCAATGCCACGATTCCGTAGATACAGACCTCCCAACTATCACCTGTGTTCTCCTCTGTGCCTACAAAACTGAATTTAAAAATAAAAAGGTTTCTAGTTTTTTTCCTCCTTTAGTGACATGGCTCCACGCCCAGAAAACAACAGCCAACCGCCCCGTGGACTGGGGACGTACAGATGCCGGGTATGCCGGGGAGTGCCAACGCTTCCTGAGCTTGAACCCTGAGAAGCGTCTCCGGGCAGTACTGATAAATAAGTACTGCCCCAACTGCCTGGCCCATGAGCACTCGCGGTCATCGTGCCGCAGCAATGATCGCTGCCGGTCCTGTGGCAAGGACCACCACAGTTTGCTGCACATAAAGGGAGAGGAGAAGAAGCGAGGTACACACCCAGTGCCGCGGGCCCCGAATGGCAAGGTGCAGAAGCCCCAGAAGGAAGCTCGCCGCCCTCGACGCACCGCATCCGCGGCGCCCCCATCACGGGCGCCGCGATCCGATTATACAGCACCAGCTACAACGCTGTCGTCTCTCCTCCAGCGCAGGAGCATCTGTGTGCTGCCTACTGCATTGGTACTCCTAGGAAACGGGACGAAAACCTTCGAGACTCGAGCGCTCATCAATCCGTGCAGTCCAACGAGTCGCATCGGTGCATCTTTGGCAACGGCCCTTGGGCTTTCCGTCACTAGCATCGGTGCAGAAGGTGCTTGTACCGCTTTCATCAGCGCAAAGGGGTCCGAAGGCTCGCCCATGAAAACGATTCTCCAGACTGAGTATTCGGAGATTCGGACTCCTATAAAACCAATCGGGGAGTCCATCCAGAAAAAACTGGAGCACATAATCCTGGCGGATGCCGACTTCCACCGCCCGGCACCGTGTCCTTGGTGCTCGGTGAGGACCTTTATCCGCAAATAATCCCCCCGGGTCTGGTACCCAGCCAAGACGGTCTGCCGGTGGCGCAGAATACTATGTTCGGTTGGGTCCTCTCCGGAACCTTGACCCCCCTTCCTTCCAAGGACCTCCAATTGCAATAGTATTGCAAGGGGGCGGGAGGTTCATGCCGCAAAGTATGCTGCATTTCACAGTGACCGCTGTCCTGTAGTTTTGTGACTGCTTCCACGCTAGTTTTGTAGCTTACAAAATTCGCTGAGTCGCCATATTTTTGTAACCAAATATAGTCGAAATAAAATAGTGAAGCAGATCAAATGTACAAGAAAAACCTTCTTATTATTAAAAGTGACAATACACAAATACAAACCCTATGCAATTGTGGAGAAAGAAAGGAAAAATCAACCCCCCACATATCATAAATTAATATCCTGCATTGCATGATGGCTGGCGTAATTTTTGCTCTAATAAGATAAACGACAGGGCAGAGCTAAATACGCATTTCAAGAATACGCATATACACACGTACACATGTGTGTGTGCCAAACATACTGCACATTCTAGCAAGTGTTGCCAAAGTTAGGCAACAAATTTTTGGACTAGTAATATAGAAAATTTTAAGGTCCTTTCTGTTAAACTTCCTTAATATTTAAAACTGGTTGATTAAACAATTATTCGATAATGGAAACGTTTTTAAAGTAAAAGGAAAGGGTAGGATAGCCCTAATTGATTTAATAACCAGCTATTTAGAATCCTTTGATTAGCCTGGAGGCCCTTAGTTTTGGCCATAAGTCAGGCAGAAGCATGTCTCGTAAGCGGATCTGTTGTCATTGAAATGGTAGTCATTTGACAAAGGCAATAGTGCAACATATCTGCAGATTACCCAAATGGGAATGAGCGGCGCACGGCTGCCTGCCATTCCATCCACACGCCTGTCAATCCGACCGCAAAAAAAAAAATAAAAGATAACCGCGAACGGCTAGTTTTCGGTCCTTGACTTGGTCTGTAGACAGTTTGGATTTCGCTTTATATTCAAAGCACGACTTTGGCCACTAAATATGCTGAATTTATTGTCCGACCCAGAGTCAAAGGAAATTTAAACCTTCGGTTGCAACCCTTTCTTGGTTATGTGAAATGTCGCTTGCTTATCACGACTCTGGGATTTTAAAACGATGCCCCTAATGACCAGTTTGGAATATAGAATACTAAAGATCAGTTAGCTAACAAAATTTGTACAACTCATGGCAAAATTTTTGGTATTTTTAGGTAGATAGGTTTGAATACACATATATTAAGCTGAGGATATTTAACAGTAAAAATAATAATAATAATAGTATATAAATAATAATTATAGGAATAATAATAGAAGTAATATTTCTTCTGAACATTATTATTAGCAATAAAAGCTTTCAGAAATATATACTAAATACGTCAATAGCAACAATTAGCTTCAAAAGAAGCATATATACATACATACATAAAAAACCCCCTACTTCTATTATCGTCGAATATTTAAAGCAACATTTAAAAAATTATACATTTAAAAATTAAATATCCCACAGTTTCGATGTTAAAGATATTTTATGATGTAACTAAAATTTCTAAAATGAATTTCTCACATTAAATGGCTCAGTAAACTTTTGTCCTGAATTTGTTAAATCCTAACATTTCTAGTACTCAAGTATTTGTCACATGAAACTTTTTAAAACAACAGAAAACACTAATTTTATTCTTGAGATGTAAGGAAAATACAGTGAGGCTTCAAGTCGATGCCAAGCATATGCTGGTTGGTTGAGCTTGACGAATTAACATTTTGTTGTGTGCCACAAAAGGTTCCAAATGCCCTAATAGCCGATTTTAATGATAACAGTGATTGAATTAAATTATCATTCTATGGACGGCGGTTGCGTCGGGTCCAAAAAGGGCAGCCCAATTAAATTGATTTTATTTACTTTGACACTAACGTTAACGGCCATGAATTGAGCTCTGCGCAGGACCCCATTTGACTTAAATACGGTTTTGGGGTCGTTAAGTGTAACTAAAATGTTTTCAATGTCCTGCGGCTGCGTCTGCCTGTCCTTTTTGTTTGTTTACTGTGCCGCCCTCTCAATTCGGAATGCTCTATAGAAAAAATTGATGTGCATATTGCTTAGGTCAGCATATGTCGAGCGATAATCATAAATTTAAGAACTTAAAATAAGCACATTGTTGCTTTCTTCAATTTTTGGTGAGGTAAATAACCAAATTTCAATCGACGAACATATTGATATTTAAATAGTTACTTCTGTTTTTTTTTTTTCTACTATATACCTTAAAAACATACAATTAAAGACAATTCCAATATATCCAAAATAATTAACAGATTTATTTATCTCACATTTCGTAATTTATGTTTACATCTTATAGGTATTATTTCAGTTAAAAATGTAAATGCAAAAACAAATCAAAATTATTTTCTTTAAGAGCTCTATTAAGAGAACATCAATCAGCTTTTAATTTATTATAATTATTAAGTTAGTTTAGACAGGCAAACTAACAAATCAACAGTAAAATTTACCAAGCGCAAAGCAAATTCTTCCCTACTGTTTTAGCTAGCCTAGAAAACCACCCTGAAAACGCGCACCAGCTTCCCTCCAGACTGACTGTATCTTCTAAATAGACATTACCAAGAAGGCTGTAAAGGTTTGAATTCCTTACTTGTTTCTACAGCTGCAACAAGAATAAAGATGGAGTATTCTTTCCTCGTGGTGTCTGCTCTCCCTCTGTAACTATACCGTTATTTAACATTAGTTATCAGCCGTATTCTGCAATCAATACCCAGAAGTTTGTATAATAAAAACTTTCCGCTTGACCACGAACATTTCATAGGCGGCATGAACATTTTTTAAGGGCGACAGCAAAAGGGAAAAACAAATACGCAAAATAAAGAAAACGCGTGCACAAAAAATAAAAGCATAAAATAATCATGTCACGTGGGGATTGATTGAATTTCGCCATTTTGCTTCTTTTGAAAAGAGTGCGCCCCTTCTTAAAAAGAAATGTCCAATGTTTGAGTTTTACCTTTTCACAGACAGAAGGTGTTTAATTTAACGCTGGCCACTTGGTCAGGTATTTGAGCAATAAGCACACGCTACACTCGCAGAAAAATCGCTAGGAGGAGAAAGTATAAAAACCCATCAAAAACCTACAAATGGGGCTTTATTTGTGAAAAATTTAAAAATCATATGTGTGTGTGTAAGGCCAAGCAGCGTTGGCAATTATGCAATTTTTTGCGCAATATATAAATACCATTGGCTTAGTTACCTGGACTTGACTATTTTCTAATCGTACAGAATAGTATGTTAATATACTCTTGCATCTTATCTTTTAATTTCCCCTTTCATTCAATTTCAATTAAATGTGGGCTTTATTTTGATAAAAATAGGAAATGGTTCAATAAGCATTTTGAGGTGCAGTTGGCTACAGCTTACAAAAGAATTTTCATTTTCGGTTAATAATTTCCCATTTCACCATTCATAAGTTTGTATCCATCCTCACGATAATTTATGTATTTATATATAAGTTTTCATTTCTGTGAAAACAAGGCCCTTAATTTTCGAGAATCCAATGATAACTATATTTATACCTAAATATAATATTTTGCTTTTTTAGGCATAAAACAAGAAAGAGGTTCTAGTCGGAAGCTCCCGACTAGAGGAAACCCTGAACCCTCTTTTTCCAACACCAAATACAGCTCGCGCTACGCTTTAGTAATAAAGATAAATTAAATAAAAAATGTTTCCCTCGGTAGGTCTCGAACTCGCAGCAGACCGCACAACCTGCCACCGCCTCTACTCAACAGCCATACCAAGAAAAAAACAAATTAAAATAGCAGCACAGAAAACAATACAATCGTAATTGCAATGCTGTTGATAGAATTGAAAGAAGACGCGCATGAATGTGTGTGTGTACATGCATACAGAAATTCTTGCAACTTACGCTAGCACATTTTCTTTTGTGTTTCTTACCCGATCTTGATGTAATTTTCATCAGTAGGTCTTATTGTACTTTAAAATATTCGTGTATTTTCACAATTGCATTTAATTGTGGCTTATATTGGTGGGCAGCATATGTAAATTGGTTTATTTACTTGATTTATAGCTTTTCGGTGGTAACGGGGAGGTGATGATGGGTATAAAATGAAAGATGCTGATATATATATACTATTCTAGAAACAACATATCATGTTTGGTTAGTCTAGCTCTTATCATTTACCCAATTTGCTCAAAAAATAGTATTTCGCTATCGATTTTTATCGATTACTTGGAAACGGGGCAAGTTATCGAATATCGGAAACAAACTCGATCTGCGCGATCACTAGGAGGACCTACAGCTAAAATTTCTAGTCTCTAGCTCTTATAGGTTCTGACAATCCTTGCGTTCATACAGACGGACGGACGGACGGACGGACGGACGGACGGACGGACAGACAGACGGACATAGCTAGATCGACTCGGCTGTTGATGCTGATCAAGAATATATATATTTATGGGGTCGGAGATGCTTCCTTCTGCCTGTTACATACATTTGCACAAATAGGTTCAGGGTATAAAAAACCCAAGATAGCTCATGTGATTTACGGGTAAGGGTATACAAAATCTGCCGCTGTTCCACGGAAAGACGTAAACTCTTCAAACGAATATCGAAATTATAGTTTTTATGCATCTGCACCGTAAAATATGTTCAGACTCTCCATGCTATAAAGCTGCCATTGATGTTGTTTCATTTGCAATGAAGATGCAAATATGTGAATTTGTTTATCCCATTGGCTTGGTCCAGTATTGTGTGGTCTATTGGATTTTAAAGAGAGAGACATGTTCACTCTAAATAATCTTGTAGCATGCACAAGGTTATATAAGAGATCTTATGCCCTATTCATGAGGTCACAAGCTATGTGCGGTTGATGTTCTTCCACACGTACAGAATAAAAGTAAGTAAAAGCGGCGGAGAGTTATGTAAGAATTCCAGTGGCAACGGTGTCGTAGATGATGATCGCTTATTATTCCTTACCCTCCCAACCTTGTTATTAATTTGGGTGGTTACCCCTGAACTAATGTTTTATTCAATTCAACATACCCTAACTATACAATTTATCGGTACATTTTAATTCAAATTCAAACTTCACATGTCAATGAATACCATGATCTCAAATAAGAGTGCTTTACCCTTTAGTATTTTCTAACCAAACTAATGTGTATTTACATCTTAAATATAATCATAGAACACAAGCTTTCCGAGTGCGATAAGCCCGATTAAATAATTCGTTTGCCAATAAGAGGCCGTACTCACTTTAAGTTAGATTTGGACTTGTATTGTCACTCACACTTGTATCCATCGGTGCAGGCCCGTTGGGCCCATCAAAGTTGCAGTTGATGTGTTGTTTCAAAGCAATCTGTTGCTATGCATTGGGAAAATTATTTAAACAGAAATCGCTGCTACTGGTAATGCCATCATGTAATCACAGGAAAAACGTATATTAAGGTTACATTAAAATAATAAAGAAAGTAGACCGGCCGATAGCTGAAGTTGGTGGCCGCTGCTAACGCGCCCTTTTCTAACATCGCGTTTGCGTCTCAATGGGATTATTGCTTAGCCAAATTCGGTTGTCTTCAATTTTAATTACAACCGAAAATGTTTATCACGTGTAATCTAGGACATTGTTAATATCACTTTGGCTAAGCAACTTCTAGGCAACACCAGTTATATTTGTCGCTTGCAATATTTAACGGAACCATGGCGTGATTGCTTCCCATATACTTTGATGTGATTTTTTTGTCGCTCTATGCATCAGGTGCGAATAAAATCTGGTGCGAGAAGATGCAAATTAGACGATAGCCGGTGCGTGAGAGCGAGACGACATTAGGCTGTCCGCCTCGATATTTATTAAGAGTAGAGAAGATAGCACGGTTTAAATAAGCTTGATGGTAAATTTTACAATCAGCTTTTAATCCCAATTTGTACATTATAAAGTTAAAAAAAAATTGAGTAGAGTGTTCTGATATTTTCCGCTTAGTCGCAACGCAGAATATTCGGCAGAAATATGCACACGTATTTGTTGAGGAAAAAATGGCACAAATAGCCGCATAAAAAGAAAGACGAAAGCGTAGGAAGCAGAAAATATGACCTGCAAACACACAGGCCAGCTTCCACACAACTAAATACATACCGAAAAGCACAAACACTTGTAGTGAAAGAACGAAAAGCTCATTAAAAAAACTGTAAGTATTTCAATTATAGCGCGCGTAGATTAGTATTTAAAAGCAATGCTGGCGTACAGGAGTGTGTCTATGTGTGAGTGTGTATGTGCGGAAAACTGCGCCAAGAGCGAGCTAAGTGGCACTAACACTGCCACTGGACAATTGCTGACGGTGCTGGCAAAAAACTTTCTGACCGCCACACGATAACTTTGAATAAAAAGAACGTGCAACGATTCGGCGGGGCAAGCGGGCTCCCCAGCGAAACTTTGTAGCTTCAACTTCAGGTTCCATTTACGTTTTTAGAAGCATTTATGCCATTGACTGAACGCGACTTTGTGAGCACCGTGCTAATTTAACAATCATAACGCATACGCCATGTTGCCCCGAACCATTTCCGGGGTCAAATCAAGTTTTTTAATCATAGCTCATACGCCATTTTGACCTCGGGGTCAAATCAACTTTTTTAATGACTTTTGCCCATGGCAAAATTTATTAGATACAAACTGACGTCATTTACACTAACTTCTCAATCTTTAAACTTGACCGTGCAGGTTTCCCCCCGTCTCTTTTGCATTGAAATTCTTCTTACGCAAAAGGTAGGACCCAAAAAGTAATGCTGGGGCTGACTACCTCAAAAAAGGTTCACGTTACTTCTGGTGTTCCTCAAAAGTAATCTTAGACCTTTACTTTTTACTCTTTTTATAAATGATCTCCCCTCGGTTATATCACTTGCCCGTGTACTAATAGGACGATGTGAAACTTATTCTATCAAACACTAATCCCCTACATCAGTCTCGTCTACAAGATGATTTGGGTGCTATGAATGCTATTTTCGGCCAATCAATTGCATCTAAATTGTTCAAAGTGTATGTTGATAACCGGAAATTATATGCGGAAATTATATGGAAATAAAATTTTTTTAATTTATTGAGCCAAAGGATTCTTTTTGGTACAATGGGAGAAGCAAATAGTACATCTAAAAGAAATTAGAAATAACTACTATAGTCTTCACCATATAGTGATAGATAAACTATGGCTAGATTAACTTAGGTTTTGATGCTGATCCTTCTGTTGGTACAAAAAATTAAAATAACATGTAGAATAATTTTTAGAGGCTCACACCATAAACATAACTAATTGTAACTAATTAACTTTCAGTGGTTCAAGTGCCCAGCTCTGTTTTTCGCAATGCTTTTGCCCAGGTATTTTATATGGGTTTTTATTCTTGACCACTTAGTACAGTTATCGCTATAGCAGTCGCAGTTGCGGTCGTCCTCATAGCTACGCCATTTTATTGTACATTGAAAGGAATTGCGCGTGAACTTCCAGGCGACAACAACTTATGCCATTTCCGCTTCCGCCGACCTGAGCTGTGCCACACTGGCTGCAGCCACACAAAATGAAACGGAATACAATTGTTAGGTCATGTGAAGTTATGGGACAAACAATAAAGACGATGAGTAACGTGCTGTTTCAGAAAAGAGCGGAAAAGGAAATGCCCTGTGAATGTACGTTTACTCTTTGTGTGCGAGTAAGCAATTGTGTGAGTGTGTGTGTGTATGTGTACCCATGGCTTATGTGTGAAATGAAGTTTTCGTGCGCTTTTACCGTAATATACATTATAAGCTAAGTTTATTTTTACAGCGAAAATATAGTTGGCATCGTCAAAATCTCTGGCTTTCGTGTAAATGCCCCAGCAGTAACACGAACAACAACAAGACCAGCGTCAGCTGTGTTGACAGGAGCAGGCCTCCAGCAACTTGGGGCAAAAGTTCTGTTTGTCTTGACACTTAAAAAGTCGTAAAATACACATTACCCATTGAGACCACAGATCACTGCATATGAAACCATAGCATCTTCCTGAATTACCCAGCAGCCACACCAAACCAGTATTGATGAGTAAAAAACGAATTAAATTAGCAGCACAGAAAACAATACATTCGAAGTTTCAATGATGTTGATAAATGTGTGTACATTTATACAGAAATTCTTGGAATTTGCGCCTGCTGCTCCAAACTCGAGGGCAGCAATAACATGCTTAGTTTAATAACTTCTGTACTTCTTAACCGATCTTGACGACATTTTCTACATCTTATTGTACTATAGAATATTTGTGTATTATCAAAAAGGTAATTGCATTTCAATTGTGGCGTATATTGGTGGGCAGCATATTGGTGTTTTTACTTGATTTATAGCTATGGGGTGGAAGCTGGGAGGTGGTGGTAGCTATAAAATGAAAGATAATTGATATATGTACACTATTCTAAAAGCTACATGTCAAGTTTGTGACTCTAGCTCTTATTACTTACCAACTTCAATTTTTATCGATCACTTGGAAATGGGGCAATTTATCGAGTACCGGAAACAAACAAGATCTTAAAGGTTTTGACGGATGGACGGGCGGACAGACAGACGGGCATGGCTAGATCGACTAGGCTATTATTGCTGATCAAGAATATATATACCTTATGGGGTCGGAGGTGCTTCCTTATGCCTGGTACATACATTTGCACAAATACATTATACCCTTTTTACCCATTTCAAAGTATGAAAATGATATATAAAACGAAATTATTAAAGTTGTCCATTAAACGAAGTTAATATAATTATTTTTGCTTTAATAAGAAATGTTCTGGCGAATGTTGAGACACGAGGCGATACACTGCATACTTCAAAAATATCTCAAAATGCAGGAAAACAGACTCCAGATGATAGGCGTGTGTTACCACCGGAGGATAGGCGAGTGGCCAGATGGTCCGACGTACCTCAGGGTTCGTATAGTAGTCAGAGATTCAATTTAAAATTGCTAATAATAATAATAATTTTATAATTAATCATAGTAATAATATGGTAAAATTAATTAAAATTGTTTCCAGTTAAGCATACTTTAATAAATACTTACATATAATATAAGTATTTATAATATACCATCGATTGCCTCACAGCAACAAGGGTTAATCACATCACCGACTAATTTTGGACAAAGTGGGAATACATGGACAAGTTCCACTCCAGTCTATAATGAAGTTTCAATATTTATAAGGCACGTATGTTATTTTTCAAAAGCTTTTTTTAAAAAGCTTTGAAAATGATTTTGAAACTGATCGGACGGGAATCAAACAACTTTTATGCAACTCGGACAAAACTTAAAATTTACCAAAAGAATCTTTGAAATGCATTTTCCACACGTCTCAAATGATTTTTCTTATAGATCTTTGAATATAAATTTTAACGCAAAACGTTGTCCACCAAATCTTTGCACCAAGGAGGGAGCGATTTTTCAAAAAGTATGAAACACCCCTCAAATGAATTTGAACATAGATCTTTGAAAATTAGTTTGGGGCCGATCGGATGGTAAACAAAACACTTTCATACAAACGTTTTCCGCCAATTTACCACACTTGCGGGTGGAATTTCCCAAATCGCTGAAATACGTATTTATTAAGTTCTTATTGAGAGCTTTGAAAATAAGTTTGAAGCAAATTGGACACAACTTAAAACTTCGCCCAAAAAATCTTTAATTCGCATTCCCCCCGAAGAAGATTGAATTCTGCGAAGAGTGTGAAACACGTCTCAAATGATTTTTCTTATAGATGTCTGGAAATGAATTTGTGCACAAAACGTCACCCACCAGATCTTTGACCTCCATTTCCACCAAGGAGGAATGAATTTTCCTAAAAGTATGAAACACCCCTCAAATAAATTTGAACAAAGATCTTTGAAAAGAACTTTGAGGCCGATCGAATGGCAAACAAAAAAGTTACATACAAACGTTTTTCGCGATTTTTCCACACTTGCGGGTAGAATTTCCCGAAACTCCGTCTTAACGTGCACCTACATCACTTAAGGTAACCACAGTGAAAATTACAGCTTCCTAGCTCTTACGGTTTGGGCTGTGCGTTGATCACCAATCAGTTAGTCAGTCAGGACATACAGTTTTATATAAAGACTAGCGGGTATAACCCGGCCTTGCCCGTGGAACGTATGTTAAAAATCAACGTTCTCAAAAAGCTTTGAATGATTTTGAAACTTGTCGGACGGTAAACAAACAATTTTCATAGAAACATTTTCCGCCAGTTTATCAATGTTGCGAGTGGAATTTCCCAAATCGCTGAAACACGTATTCATTATATTCTTATGAAGAGCTTTGAAAATAAGTTTGAAGCAAATCGGACACAACTTAAAACTTCGCACAAAAAATCTTTGAGTCGCATTCCACCCGAAAAAGTTTGGATTTTGCGAAAAGTGTGAAACACGTCTCAAATGATTTTTCTTATAGATCTTTGGAAACGAATTTGAACACAAAACGTCATCCCCAAATCTTTGACCTCCATTTCCACCAAGGAGGAACGGATTTTTCGAAAAGTGTGAAACACCCCTCAAATGAATTTGAACAAAGATCTTTGAAAATAAATTTGAGGCCGATCGGATGGTAAACAAAATAGTTACATACAAACGTTTTTCGCGATTTTTCCACACTTGCGGGTGGAATTTCCCGAAACCCCGTCTTAACGTGCACCTACATCACATAAGGTAGCTACAGTGAAAATTTCAGCTTCCTAGCTCTTACGGTTTGGGCTGTGCGTTGATCACCAATCAGTCAGTCAGTCAGTCAGTCAGTCAGTCAGTCAGTCAGTCAGACAGTCAGGACAAACAGTTTTATATATAGAGAAGATTGCCCTAATAATGTTGAAATGCAAGATACAACCACCAATTCATTGGATGATAAATGAAAACGTTACGAAGAACAACTTATGTTGAGAATGTGTTAGTCCCGTTTGAGGGATGACATACTTGCTTGCACGACTAATTATAATGAAAATGTGGAGTTCCTTATTTGTGGGGGGTGAATACTGCACGATTATAATGATGAAAAATGGATACGCTGATGATGATGAAAAACTTACGTTATAACCTGTAAAGAAGAGAAACAAAAGTATATATAGCGAATTTTGACGATTACCACTACTAGATGAACAATTACCCCATGTGTTACTGCAACTTACGATAATGAAGAAAAGCTATATGATGGGCAGGTTTTTCAAGCCAATCGCAATCACCATATTAGTCAGAAATCGAATAGTTCTCACTTGCTAAATTATCTCTATATATAAAACTGTTTGTCCTGACTGACTGACTGACTGATTGGTGATCAACATTCAGCCCAAACGGTAAGAGCTAGGAAGCTGAATTTTCACTGTAGTTACCTTATGTGATGAAGGTGCACCTTAAAATGGGGTTTCGGGAAAGTCCACCCGAAAGTGTGGAAAAATCGCGAAAAACGTTTGTATACAACTTTTTTGCTTACCATCCGATCGGCCTTAAGCTCAATTTCAAAGATCTTTGTTCAAATTAATTTGAGGAGTGTTTCGCACTTTTTGGTAAATCCATCCCTCCTTGGTGGAAATGGGCATCAAAAATTTGGTTGGTGACGTTTCGCCCTCAAATTCATTTCCAAGGATCTACATAAAAAATCATGTAAGACGTGTTTCACATTTTTCGCAAAATCCAAACATCTTCGGTGGAAAGTGTAATTCAAAGATTCTTTTGGTGAGGCTTTCATTTTGTTCCGATTTGCTTCAAACTTATTTTTAAAGCTCTGCATACGAATTCAATGAAAGCGTGTTCAAGCGATTTGGGAAATTCCACCAGCAACAGTGGTAAATTGGCGAAAATCGTTTGTATGAAAGTTGTTTGTGGACCATCCAATCAGTTTTAAAATCATTTTCAAAGCTTTTTGAGAACATTTACTTTACACATGCCACGGGCAAGGCCGGGCTATTCCCGCTAGTATTTCATAGAATTTAAGATGATACGCTAAAAACCATTAAAAGCCAGTTTCTTTAGCCTGCGCAGCTGCTTTGATATATTATCAATTTGTCAAGTACTTAGTGTCCTTCACGTCCCTTTTGTTAATTCCCTCATACTAACCTCAGCTAAAAAGATAGATGCCAGACATCTGGCATCCTAGGATGTCTAGACAAACACACACACATCACACTTCGAATAATAATAGACGAGGCGGGTCAGCGGCTAAGTGTGAAGTAAAATCCATTTCGGTTGGGCTCACCACCGCGCACAATATATCTGTCGTAATGTTTATAATAAAAATATACCATCGGTGCTTCTAAAAAGGGGAAATAGCAATGCCAACTGTTGTTGCTTCGAACTGTCTCAGAACTACAACGCCCTAAGTACACATTAAAACCACTCAAACAAACTCACAAACCACTTTTGAGCTTATTTAAATGAAATGATATCGATTTTTATTAATTTCTTGGAAACGAGGCAAGTTATCGAATATCGGAAACAAACTCGATCTGCGCTGGCACTAGGAGGACTTACAGCTAGCTCTAATAGGTTCTGAGATCCTTGCGTTCATACATACGGACAGACAGACAGACGGACGGACAGGCAGACGGACATGGTTAGATCGACTCGGCTATTGATGCTGATCAAGAATAAATATACTTTATTATTTCTGTCTGTTATTTGCACAAAACATTATACCACTTTTACCCATTTTCAATGGGTTCAAAGTATAAAAAGAAGACTAAACTACAAGCGTGACAAACAAGCACATAATTGTCCAACTGGGGAAAATATATACGGATCTGATGCACTAGCCCCGAGGAGAGCGATACACAGAACCGCGTGTGCTTTTGTGAGAGGCGAAAAGTTGCGTTCAACAATTTGCTTGCTGGCAGTTTTCAATTGTCCAAGCCACCAGGCTTCTGGCCCAGAGTTTAATTTATAGCAATATTCGCATTGCTGCGCCAGAATGTCACCCGAATCTTCTTCACATGCATTCCGGCCAATATTTTGGCATTCGGCAAGCAAAAAGAAGGAAACAACTGTTTTTACAACACTAGCAAAGATGCAAGCATCAAGTAAAAAACTTTTTAAGTTTTCTTCAAGACAAACCGCAAACACTTCTGTCGCTTGGTGCCACAATTGATATACACACAGATAATGGATAGACATTCAAGTTGCATAGAAAAATATTGGTTTCTAGGAACAATAAAATTAACTGTTACTCTTACGGCATTTTAATATTGATGTTTGGGACTTTCTTTTCGATTTGATCTCATTTTTGACTTGCCTTTTCAATGGTTGCCATTTTGTTTTATTCTTACAAACTTTTCGTGCACTTTATGATTTTTGACAAATGTTTTGTCAGCCGCGGTTTGTGGATGTTTTTCCCCGAACCAATCAATTTAATTTGATCCAGCCTGATCTCATGACATACTATATTAATGCAAGAGATGCACTCATCCCTCTAATAGAGAGTTAGAGAATACCCTATTAATTCCACGTAAGGTCGCACAATCAGGGCGAGAAAAAATTTAGGTTGTTTGGTTCACGATTCGCACCAATTAACTACTTTTAAATTTTTAAGTTACGTTCGTGAACATTGTTAATTATCCATTAATCAATTAACTAATATTTTGGTTTAAATCTTGTCTTGTCATATACTTTGTAAATATTACCGAAACCTAATTTTAAAGTAAAAAAATGCATTCAAGATGCACGCTAAATTTCAGTTATATCATAAATTAGAACCCATCTCATTTTAGTTCTTTTTTGCTGACTCCCCACAAATGTTTTTAATCTAAAACCAAACCAGCTTGAAAAAAAAAATATTTCGGTTCAGGTTACATATCCATTTTTTAATCATTTAATTTTGAAACGTGTTTTACGTTATTTTTGGCGGTCACAATTCTGTTAATACTAATGCTAATATCATACCAAGCCATTACCATAATCGGTAACAGAAAGAGAAGAAAACGCAAATATAAACTTAAAGTACCAACAAATGTGAGGCTGCACTGTATTTAAGAGATTGTGCAAATAGGCAAATTATACGCACAAGCAATAACAATTAATATAGCCGGACATATTTTACTACGGCGTACGTGCCTCAAAGGTGCGACAGCATTGGTGAAGGCAGGAGCATTTTGAAATTAATGATAATTGATAGAGTAAACGACAAGTTGAGCTGCAGAGCTGGCACCGCAATCGGACATTGACCATGGGGTAATCGCCACTGACATTAGAAGCCAATAAATAAGGGAACGAACACAAATACTTCTTAGCATGCCAAGCGTACGGACAACGCAGCGTATGCTCAACATGAACGCAAGTGTGTCAGCAGCTGTTAATCAATATAAATGTACGAGGGGTTTAAAGTATTGGGCGTATTATAAATATTATTGCAACCGAACTGAATTTAAATAAATAACAAATCTTTTTGAATTAACTATCGAGTATACAAGCACATAAGCTTTAATACCCTTGCAGATAGATATGTAGCATATTAACGATATGATTTTATATTACCTACATATATTAAAGGGAGAGTGAAATACTATAAGAATTAGAATGATGTCAATTTAAGGAAGTTTACCGTTGCGTCGGAATTATGCACTTCAAGTGGACAGGAGTGCGATAAAAGACTTTAACGAAATATCTTAAGAAATTAATAATAATAATTGTTTTGCTTCCCAAATGTAACCACCCTTAATTGTAGCATATTGAATTCAAACTTATAAAAAAAAAAATTGCTTTTCTCTAAAATTCTACATTTTTTGTGTGAGTGATAAGAAGAACTAATTGAGCACTCAGCTCCAATGCAGACCGCGAAGAATGGAGACACTTTATTCACGCGACTCTTACAAAAGGAAAAAAAATACACTTGACATTAAATCCAAAAATCGCAAAACCACCCGATATAAACAGACTGTTTCTAAGAAGCAAACAATAGTGAAAACGAACTAAAATATATTGTAATAAACAGAAACGACAACAACTCATTTGAAAACATATCCCCCATTATCATCAAAAAATGTAATGACTACACCTGCGGTGGTGAAGTCGACTCTTGCCAAAAAACTAGAGCCGGCACAGTCCTAATCAAAACATCCAATTACCAACAACCTGCTAAGCTTCTAAAAATATAACAATCGGAGACCTTAATGTTACAGCGAACATACTACACTAAACTCTTCTAAAGGCGTCATCCACTGCATCGAATTACGCAACATTAAAGAAGACAAAATCTTACAGGAACTTAAAACACAGAAGATAACCGAAGTATGCAAAATAACAAAATTCCAAAACAACACAGTAACAGAAAACGGATTAATCATACTTAAATTTGCCACACATAATTAACCTGACAAACCAAGATTGGGTACGAAACTATACACGGTCGCCCGTATTTCCCGTAACCTCTTAGATGTAGAAAATGTCTTCGCCCTTGACACCCAACAAAGGCAAGCAAACCAGAAATGCCAACGTGTATAAACTGTTCAGAAAAAGCACACACCGAAGAAAACAATACATGCAACAAGGACAAAAACTGTTTCAATTGCAAAAATAACCCACAAATAAAAAACCAGAGCCCACCAGACCGAAAATTCCCAGGCTTTTTAAAAGAACAAGAAATCACAGAAAGCAAAATCAAAGAAAAAGTAGACCATAAAGCTGCCCTCACAATGTAACACTCCCGTCACAACGAGCAAGAATCAACATCATATGCACAAACTCTAACAGGCACATCATCAACGAAGGAATCAAACACAGCCAATCCCACTATAACACCCTCCAAAACAACACCCATTATAGATACACTAACTCAAACAATGTACAACACCAACCCATCGTCGGAGCGTCAAATCAACTCATCCTCCACGCCGAAATCAACACCATACACCATACCATACCATACAACATAGAAACAATGGAAACCCTTCCAATCGAAGATTCGCAAGAATACAACAATCAAGCAGGATCAGATAGTAAATTAAGAAAAAACACTAGAGACAAATCTAGTACTCTTACAAAACCTCTTAAAGCAAAAGATAAAACAAAATTCAAAGCCAAAATTACAAATCACGCCAAAAACGTAAACATTAACACTAAACACACTTTAGGCAATTACCTAAACGAAGACTTCCAATACTAACTCAAATAAAAAAATATGTTACCGGAGCGAGTGCGATCCCTACGAGGCACGGAATCCGAAAAAAGGCAACCGAGCCACGTAGGGACTGCAGCCGTAGGTACAACACACTAACAAATACCGGGAGCTCTGAATGGTCGAGCATACGACCAAATAGTACTCCCAAAACTAACATATAGCTCACTCAACTTAACTATCCCACTACCATAACCTTATAATACAATGGAACATTAAAGGCTATATAAACAATTACAGTGAGCTCTTAATAATAATAAAAAAAACAGTCACCTCATATCATATATATTCAAGAAACACACACATCTAAAAACAACAATATACTAGTTCCCACTAACTATGTACTACTAACTAGCCCTGCTTCCAATAGATTTTGCGGAGCAGGTCTGTGTAACAGTCGCAGTTTTCCCCTTTAAATTGAACCGCGTAAGCGATCCTAACAGCTTGCGTTTGTGTAACGACGCTTTAGCGATCAGCTTTTATCTGTCACGGTCAGCTGCGAATGATTCTGCCGCTGCTATAAAGTGCCTGCGTGCACGTTGGCAGCGCAGCTATCTTCAATCTAATCCGCGAAAGAAAAAAGCTCTGAGACCCTATATAAGCCTGTAGGTCCTGGATATAGCCCTTTTCCTTTTTTTTTTTCTTTTTTTTGTTTGTTTATTGTATTGAATCAAAAATAGCATACATTTTTATTACAACACAGTTGGCTTAGGTGATATTACGCCAAGCCTGGTTGGGTCCTCAGGCTTTATCGTGGACAAACGTCAAAGGCGGCTTTTTGAGTAAGGCTGCATCGTCACGTAGGTAGTCGGGCGGCTCTGGGGCGTCTCCTATGTCGTGGTTGGAGGAGGTCCTTGAACGATCTTCTCTTGAGCCTCCTGACTACACACCTCCCAGCAAGGTCTCTTGCTACCCGGCTGCAGTGTCGCTGCA
>NW_026999077.1:0-1057 GCF_035044405.1 Drosophila montana | reverse complement strand
CCTTCTTTTCCAAAATTACTTTTACAATCGAAGGTCTGGCTACGTCGGTTCGGACATAGCCCCACCAAAAAATTAAGTTAAAAGCAACAAGTTCGGGCATCAGTCGTACTTAAAATTTAAATTCCAATTAAATTGAACAAAATCAAAAAAACCTAAACGTGGCCGATTGGCGAAATATACATTTTTTGTTCGTTTGACGATAAACCTTTCGCTACGCCACCCGGCCTCCAGCACCTCACCGGCATATATTTCTTTGTGCCAAGATCTGGTCACAGTTTTAACCAGTTTTTGCCTGCATGCCGAAAGTAATTTTGGAGGAATCAATCTTGCCGCCGCCGTCTCTGACAGAAAAAACCCACCTTTTTTGAGGCAACCGCCACTTGCGCCGTTTCCACAGTCTGGAATCCGGAAGAGGGAGTAACTTTTTGGGCCCCATTGACGCGCCGCTGGTCAGAAGCCCAGATGACATCGCCCATTAAGTTGGCTGGAGCGTGCAGATGCAAGAAAATTGCTGTTAAATTTCTTAGTAGAAAACTAGTTAATTAAATCCTGTGAGAGACTTCCAAAAGTTTGCTCAAAGTCAATTTATTAGGGCCCTCTAAAAACCTCGTGCAAGTGCAGTGAAAAAAAAATATTTACATCTACATATATATCTTTATATATATAGAAAGAAGAAAAAATAATATAAATTTATCCCCCTTCTTGTTGGGGTAGAATCCCAAGTAATTTCTGATTTTTTTTTATATTTTTTGAGAATTTTTCCCACTTAGTGTCGGAAAAGATACTCTTTTAAGTACTCACAATTTAAAAACCCTCCTGTGCCATAATAAATAATCAAAACAATTTAAAGCCCCACAGAAGTCAAAAGAAAACAAATTAAAGAAAAAAAAATTGCTGCAAACTCTCCGCTGGAAGGCCTTTCATCGAGGAATGCATGTAAGTCTGTACCTTTTGTTTTGATTATATTTTCTTTTTTTGGCACAGATAAGCACAGCCAAGCTGGCATGCGCACCTGCTGAGCGTTTCACCACAGTACATGCGACATAGGTTGAATATC
>NW_026999076.1:0-525 GCF_035044405.1 Drosophila montana | reverse complement strand
AAAATTAGATTTTCATTTTTTTGATGCCAATCGATAGTACTGATCCTTACCAGTCCAAAATGGTATAAAATTCCCAAATCGAACACTATTTGGCCGAGATATTCAAAAAAATCATCCAAAAAAGGTTGACTTTACAAACGAATCGGTTTTTGGTCAACCACTTTTTTTAACCCATCAATTTTTAAAATGTTTGAATGCAGATTTATAGTAGGGATCCCTACGTATTCAAAAAGGTATAACATTTCAAAATCGGACAGCATTTACCCGAGATATTCAATAAAAATCATCAAAAAAGTTTCGATTCATCAAAATGGCAAGGGGTTACATCACGTTTTTTCACAAATTCGGTACACAAGCTCGGCCAAATAGTGTGCGATTTGGGAATTTTATACTATTTTCGACTCGTAAGGATCAGTACTATCGATTGGCATCAAAAAAATGAAAAATCTAATTTTTGACCAAAATCATCAAAATGGCAAGGGGTTACATCACGTTTTTCTCAAATTCGGGATCGGTTCGAAAATC
>NW_026999073.1:0-2590 GCF_035044405.1 Drosophila montana | reverse complement strand
ATGGATCACGCAACGATGGATCACGCTCACTCACAATAGCTGAGTACCGGGCACGACAACAGAAAAAGGAAAAGAAGAAAACCAAAAGAAGCGGAAGAAGGATTAAAATGCTTCAACAAAAAAGACTCCTAGAGGATCTTATCAAGACAGCGACAACGCCGCAGGAGAGAAATGAACAAATAAAGAATCTCGAAATCATCGAGAAAAAACTTCGTACTGGTGCGAAGCATCGCAATAAGGGCTGCAAACCTGCCAATGCCTAAATTGCCCTTAAATATATACTCTAATTCAAGCCGATGCGCGAAAGCGCTACTTGAAAAATACTAAAATCTGTTAGGCTTTTTACTATTACATACGGTTGGACTATTGATTGTATAACTAAAAATTGTCAGCCAACCGTATGCCCTAACTAACACAACTTTTTTTTTCCTTTTTCTAAATCAGATTAAACTTGAAATTTACAATTATTGAACAGTTTTCAAAGACAAATTATTAAAAATGACAGAAACTAAAAAATAAAAATAAATAATAATTTCCAAAAAACAAGAAGGGCATTGATAGGTTTTCTTTAATTTACTTCCACTTGCTCTCAGAGTTAAAAAATATAAATTTTGTTGAAAAATCATAAACTTTTCTAATATGGGTTGGTTTGGCAGTGACGACAGTCAAACAAAAGACAATACGGCCAACGTGTTCAATAATGTCAAAATCGTAGATCACACTGAAGATATACAATCTTTGTGGATCTTACTGCTCATTTTAACAATCGCATCAGTTTGTCAATTTTTGTTGACCATTTACATAAAACACAATAAAATAATTAAAAAAGTTATACGGGCAGAGCCATCAACCTAAACGGAATGTAAAAACTCATAATTCTTTACATTAATAAAGTTGAAAACACCAAAAATGATAAAGATCATTGAAGATATATATATAAAAAACCCGAATTTTCGAATAAACGCGTTAACTATTTTTCAAAAACATCGCACATTCAGCAAGAACACTAGCCTATTAATTCAATGCTCACAAATCAAATAGGGAAAAGTACTTAGTACATTGCGATATGAACAAGTACAAAATTATAAATCAAGACCATCCGATACTAGGGCCGGCAATAATATTTCTGGTGCGACTACATCGTTAAGCATTCCTAAAATATTATGGAATGGAATACATTAGCGAAAACCGTTAATGACTTCAAAGATCAATTTGGTAAGTCATACAAATGCGTTAATAAAGATACACCGATTAAAGTCAAAATACTAATATACCATGTTCAGTTACTGGTAAAACAATATAATAACATAGTACAGGCAGTAAATGATTAAAGCCATATTAGACAGAACATTAAAATAATCGTTCCAGAAGATCTAACTCTATTAGCTGGTTTTAATGAAACCCAGCTTAACGACTTAGATGAGTCTAAACCACTAATAGACACAGAAGTCACCAAGAAGATTTGGCCGTTGAAGCTATCAAATCAAAGATACCTGGCCCAATCTTGAACAAGGTACAAGATGAAACTACAATCTCTGCCACAATAACTAAACTAAAGGGTAACGTTGAAGGTGAATCACCTGACGTATTAAAAGCGAAACTGTTTAACATTAAACAATAAGGTAATAGAGCATCACAATATACCGTTGAAATCGACAACTTGCGAAAGCAACTCGAAGCAGCATATATTGATGATGGGTCAGACCCTGACAATGCAGAAAAATTCTTTACAAAAGAATCAGTTTCTGCTATGATTAAAAACTGCGAGCATGATAAACTCCGTATTATCTTGGAAGCAGGAAACTTCGTCACTTTCAATGACGTCATGGGTAAATATATCCATTGCAGCACTGAAATGACCGGAAATGCCGTATTGTGTATTGTGCTGTATCACAGAGGCAGAGGTAGAGGTTATAATCATCATTACACCCAAAGAGGTAGACCAAATGGTCGTGGTAATTATAACCCAAATTACCAAAATTATAACACCAACAACAGAGGATCTTATAGAGGTAATGCCCGTGGTCATAACCGAGAAGGAATAATTCCAACCGAGGCAACAACCACAATAATGCCAATAATCAAGGTAATAACAATGTTCGAGTTACTAAGGCTAACTCGGAAAACCAGCAAGCCCCTTAAGATATTCACAAAGAAATACAAAAGTACACACAGTAAATTTAAACCTCAGTATTTTTATTAAAATAAATAATGAAAAAACAGGCAAAGCATTTACGCTATTGCTAGATACTGGTGCAGACATATCTCTATTAAAAGAAAATGTTGATATATTTTGAAAATATAAACTCAAAAATATCAACCCAAATATCTGAAATTGGTGAAGGCTAAGTAGTTTCTTAAAGTTTAGTATTCGTAGAATTATCTAGTCGGACAGGATTTTTCAATACCTTGCGATAACATTATTGATATAGATTTCATTAAAAATATAATTGCCTATTAGATTTAACACAAACATGTGATTTTCTAATACTTCGGCAAAATAATTTAAATTATATAAATTAGCCTGCGGAGCAGTTTAAACTCAAACATATGGAGATAAATAATAAAATAAAAATATAACCGAACAAGA
>NW_026999072.1:0-1075 GCF_035044405.1 Drosophila montana | reverse complement strand
AAAATCAGTTGATAAAACTGATTGGGATACTTGGCTACAATATTTTGTTTATTGTTTCAATACAACACCTTCCACAACGCACAACTACTGCCCATATGAACTAATTTTTAGCAAAAACCCAAACATTAACAAGGCATTTAATAGTGTTAATGAACACATTGAACCTGTATATAATGCAGAGGATTATGCTAAAGAATGAAAATATAGATTCGAAATAGCATATAAACTAGCTAGAATATTGCTTGAACAAAACAAGCAAAAGTATAAATTTATAGATAGTAAAGTAAAGAATATAAAATTAAACATAGGAGATAACGTATTGTTAAGATATGAAACAGGGCATAAATTAGATCCAGTATATATACCCCATTTAAGGCCATAGAAATAGAACCTAACGATAACATACTTAGTTATAAGGAATAATAAGAACAACAAAAAAACAGTACATAAGGATAGGTTAAAATTGTTTAATGAGTAAAAAAAAAAGAGTTAAAAACTGAAACAAAAAAAAAGCTATTCTTCTCTTAATATTCATTTCTTCATATTTTATTTTCTTTATAATAATAAAAAAAAAAAACTTCAATTATTGCAACTTAAATTTTATTTAAAAAAAAAAAAAAAACAAAAAAAGTAATTGTTCTATATGCAACGTCTGCATATTCTGCCGAATACCATTCCTTTATCTTACGATATGTATATTCTCAATGTATATGCTTTAAGTGTATGCATATATACATGCTCCTGCTCTGCCGCTGTGCTCAGCGACTGAGTCTTATAAACAAAACTCTAATGTTAGACTTAAGAACAAACATATAATTGAATAACACATCAGTCGAAGAAATATCATCAACGTCTTAGGACGTATGCCATGGAAAAATGTTTGATTAATTTTACAATTGTGATTTCCCCCTCTCCATATCCACACACTCGGAGCAGATAACCAGATTGGTGTTTGGGCCGAGGGACCGTCGGACACGTGGCAGAGCACCCTAATAGGTACACATTGTAGGCATCGCGGCTCAAGATGGGAAATAATGAGAGCGACGAACAAAACGTGTGTGTGTGTGTGTTTTTT
>NW_026999071.1:0-2282 GCF_035044405.1 Drosophila montana | reverse complement strand
GTGTGTGTGTGTGTGTGTGTGTGTGTGTGTGTGTGTGTGTGTGTGTGTGTGTGTGTGTGTGTGTGTGTGTGTGTGTGTGTGTGTGTGTGTGTGTGTGTGTGTGTGTGTGTGTGTGTGTGTGTGTGTGTGTGTGTGTGTGTGTGTGTGTGTGTGTGTGTGTGTGTGTGTGTGTGTGTGTGTGTGTGTGTAGAACATTCAGTGATGTTTTACGTAAGTACCTGCCATGATGGCTTCATCTCACGGTATTCGAAAATACGAGCCGAAACTATGCGTCGCACTAGCGCCCCTCCAGAACCCTGCTTGCACAGTGAACCTTCGGTACCAATTGAATGCATGTCGGGCGGAACAATACATTCCCTCATTGGTGGGAGGTGGGGTCTATCTAAAACCTCAATTGTACAATATGACACGCAGTCTACGTCGAGTCAAAGCTCTACCCGCGATTTGGGTATAATCCACAACCACCACGATACTCCCCTAAGGGCCGCAACCAAAAAGTCAGGACGGAACAAGTTCCGCGGGCTACTGGCTACCCGTGGTACCAAATTTACTTACAGTTTTGGTCGACTGCCGTAGGTCATACTACCCAGTTTAGTCCCCTACCAGACAAAGAATGGGTCGTCTTATTTCGCCGCTCGAATTAGCTGGTTGCCAAATATACCTTTGGATCCACCCAGGGTCCACCACGTGGAGGCCACATTATTAATAATGTGGGGCACATTGTGCCTTCGAGTCGACTTGACTAATGGTTTACGAAATACGCAACATGCCCTTCTACATTGGTCCATTGAACCCCTGTGTGTGTGTGTGTCTTTTTTTTTCTTTTATTTTTTTTTGTATAGAAGGGAAAGGCTTTAAAAGCCGAAAAGTGTGGGGCTTGTATCCACTAAAAACCCACCTACCCTCTTATGACACCACCGAAATATTTCACTTCATGAAGGGGAGATGGCATGAAAGCCTCAGCTAGATTCTCATCTATGATTAACGATTGCGCTGTCTTTCAGCGCGACGCAAGGATTTGATTACCTCTGCAGCTGTGGTGCTAATAGCAATCCAATTGTTTTGCGAGCTTAGTAGGATGTCTAATAAGTCGTTGACTATAAAAGGTCTCCCAATAATTTTACTTAGCCGTTCCCGTTCAGCAGAAAATCTTGGACAGACGAAAAATACATGTTCAGCGTCCTCTATGGCCCGCGCACAGTGTGTGCAAAACTGTTCTGTCTCATGCTTAAACCTATATAGATAGGATTTGAAGCACCCGTGTCCCGTCATTAATTGAGTCAGGTGTAGTATGCGCATATCTCGAGGGTACCAAGAACTCAGCATAAATATAACATCAACACTTTGTTGCATTACATAAACAAAACCAATTCAAGTGAGCGTGAAATATGATCACCCACTTATGAACTACGTTAAGTCAGCATTCCCACGCTGACCGGCAATAACATATATATATATATATGCGCATAAGACTCTCTCGCTCTCTTATACTGATAAGACATATACATATATGCAGCCGCTCCGCTGCTGGCGTAACCGGCAGCGCAGCTACGCGGCCTTAGCCTTAAGCACTTATGTACACTAAGCGTACTTAAAGATATATTCAATAAAGCATTCTAAAAACCAAACTCAAACGGCACGGACGTGGCAGATTCATTTACTCGTACCCTTGAGTTTACATGGCGACAGTGATAAGACTTCCGACTCCGGATCCGAAGATTGCAGGACCGGACCCCCGGAGGACCTTGAAAAAAAAACAACAACTATAACAACGAAGGCGGCAGCATCAACAAAAGTTGCGACAACAACAACAACAACCACTTGGATCTGAACAATGGAGGGTGCAGCAGCGACAAAAAGAATTCTGAGTGAGTAGAGTGATGTGATGGGCAAAAAGAGTAGCGCATATGAGATGGCTACTGTATACTAAAACTCCAGCACCCGCATGGTCGTCGGCTCAAAAGTTACAAACTGAGCTCGACTTTTTGATTTAAATCAAAAACAAAAAATTCCCAGCACACCTACTCACTCAAGAGATATAAATACCACATATAAAAAAAATACTAATCGACCACCTACCCCAAAGAAGCTGCCTAAACTAAGGAAGAGATGTCCCAACGACTGCGGAGGACCCTTGGAATCCCCCTTTTGTGAGTACACGTTCGCATCCTGCACCGGTGCCACAGCAGAGAAACCGACGTCGGAGCAATAGCAGCCTGTGCAGCCTGCACCGGCCCGTCTAGAGCACCAAGGTAGACCTGGAGTTTTAGCCGATAGATACT
>NW_026999070.1:0-2481 GCF_035044405.1 Drosophila montana | reverse complement strand
TACTAAGCGTACTTAAAGATATATTCAATAAAGCATTCTAAAAACCAAACTCAAACGGCACGGACGTGCCAGATTCATTTACTCGTAGCCTCGAGTTAACAATACACACTACACCTCCCTTTTTAGAGAAATAACGTAACATTATGAATATGAACTTAATTATTGTACGTTTTTTTTTTGTTTTTTTTTGTGTATATAATTATGTGTTACATAAAATAGTAAAATATAATAAGAATTTTTGAATTGAATAATTGATTAAATTGTATAAATTGATTAAAATATATTGATATAAAAATTGAAAAAATGTTGAATATAAAATGTAAGAATATAAAAATTGAAAAGTATTAAAGATATTTAAATTTAATAATAAAAAAATTTGTTTTGTTTAAAGATAAATTTCATTTTAATAATTTATTTTTATTTTTTTTGTTTGGCTGATCAGGCCATTGTTTTTTTATTGTATTTTATCTAAAATTTTGAATTCGAATTCATAAAAAAAAATTTTAAAGTATAATGCATTAAAAGTTTTTAGTCTATCGTTATGAACTTTTTGCTCTTTACCTTTTGTATCTTTTATTATAGCATTGTCTTTTTATTTTAAGCTTACTATTGTATATGGTCCTAAGTATTTATTTTCTAATTTATGACCTACTTCATTTTTAAAAAGTACTTTGTCTCCTATACTGAAATTTAAGTCTAATGTTTTCCTATCATGTAGTTCCTTATTTTTCTACTTATGTTTATCTGTCATTATTCTTGCTCTTTTATAAGCTGTTTCTAATCTATTTAGATTCCTTAGCGTAATCATCTATATTATATAGTGGTGCTATTCTATCTATTTTATTAAAATATTTTGGCAAGTTGCTTTGCTTGCCGAAAACTAATTCATATGGACAATAATTGTTTGCCATAGAGGGGGTCGTGTTGAAACAGTAAAAAAGTTCTATGACTTCTTTCGACTGTTCCAACTGTCTGGTGGTGGTAAGCGGTAGATGTTATATTTTTAATTTTTAAATATTTGCACAAGTCATTAATTATTGAATTTTTATATTCTGTTCCCATGCCCGAAATGAACGTATTCATTGGACCGAACTTCAGTATAAAGGATTCAATAATTGCGTATTCATTACCATTTTAAGATTTTGCTAGTGGATCTATAGTATCCACTATCACTCTGTCGAACGCATTTATCGGCGTTTCTGTAATGGTCAGAGGTGTTTTTATGTGGGTCGTCGTTTTCGACTTTTGGCATTTAGGACATCTACGTATATACTTGGTTATATGACGTGTCATATTTTTCCAATAGTAGTGTCTCTTTATTTTAGCTAGCGTTCTTGAAATGCCAGTATGACCTCCTTGTATAGGATCGTCATGATATGTAAACATAAATATCTTTTTCATTTTCTATTATGGTCACCGGCTTGAGTAGCGCTACTCGTAATGATTTTAATATTTTGTCGCCCTTATTATTAAAAGATTCAATTGAAATTAATTCAAATATCTTTTTGCTCGGTGCCAGTTTAAGTTGGCTGATCTTATGTATACCGGCTTCTTTTTAAAGCCTTTGGAAAAACTGACCAAATCAAGTGTTCCATTGGTGTATAGATCGCTAACGTCAATTCTTTCTTTAATTCTTTTTCCATGTTTAAAGAAATATATTTTATTTAATATCAGCAAGGCCACGACTTTTCGTACTTCATCATTACAAATGACTTCTAATACGTCAAGAGTTTGCATAGGCAAATCCACTTGATCTTTTCTTGCGCAGGAGTTTTTCTGTTTACCTTGGTGCCTGGTAGTGACTTTCAGGACTTTAACTTGTAAATCTTTGAGCTGGGATATTGTTATCCTAGATAGGGCATCTGCCACGAAATTTTCTTTTCCCTTGAGATATTCTACAGTGAACTCATACTCTTATAAATCTAATCTCATTCTAGTTAACTTTGAACTGGGTTTTACCATTGAAAATAGATAAGTTAGTGGTCTGTGATCTGTTCTAATAGAGAAAAGTTGACCATATATGTATGTTCGAAAATTGGTTATTGCCCAGTGAATGGCTGCTAACTCTTGTTCTGTGGTATTTTTATTGGATTCACCTTTTGTGAATGAACGTAAAGCGTATGCTACTGGTAATTGCTTATCATTATAAATTTTACAATCCTTTTGCATAGTCTTGTTATGTGGCGTGAATAGTCTGTAAAATTTTTGATAAAACGTCTGTAATAATTGCAAACTGGGTATTTTTCGATGACATCATACTTTTTGTTATCTCGTAAAATACCTTGATCAGTGCATTTATGACCTAGGAAAGTCAATTCGTGCATAAAAAAAGAACATTTTTTTGGATATAGTCTAATGTTGTGTTTCCTACATAAGCGCATTCCGTGAGCAATATATATGCTCACTAATACAGGCATATGCGAGCTACTCACTCTCCCTCTCTTTGTAGCTGTTAACCAATAACAGCATAAGTATATATGT
>NW_026999069.1:0-6986 GCF_035044405.1 Drosophila montana | reverse complement strand
CATGACTAGCTGTGATAGTATTCTATAGGCCGCTTCCACACGGTTGTGTGTGTGTGTTTGTGTGTGTATGTGTGTGTGTGTGTGTTCGGGAAATTCCACCCGCATGTGTGGAAAATTGGTTTGTACGAAACATTTTTGTTCACCATCCAATTAGCCACAAACTAATTTTCAGAGATTATTGTAAAAATTCATTCGAGGGGTGTTTCACACTTTTCGAAAAATACTTTCCTCCTTGGTGGAAATGGGGGTCATACGAAAAATCATTTCAGACATGTTTGATTAGGAATTACGATTCAAAATCTTTTTGGGCTAAATTAAAGTTTTGTTCGATTAGCATCAAACTTATTTTCAAAGCGCTACATAAGAACTTAATGAATACGTGTTTCAGCGATTTCGAAAATTCCACCCACAACAGTGGTTAATTAGCGAAAAACGGTTGTATGAAAGTATTTTTCTTACCGTCTGATCGGCTTCAAAATCATTTTCAAAGATCTTTGTGAGTTTATTACACACGTTCTTGGGTGGCAAATGGGGGCCAAAGTTTCAATAAACGAAAGTTTATTTATCAGCCTTAAGATTCTAACCGAAAGACTAACATGGGCGGAAACCGTTGATATCACCACATAGTTCTTGATTCGATCCACTTAAAAGATATTTTTACTAGAAGCGAAGATCAAGATGGGTAGATTTCAGTTTATTTAGTCATTTTAAAGAACTGAATTGTAAATGTCGTCAACATCGTCAAATAATATTCAGAGTGCGCAACGCTTTTGTAAGGTTTGTGGAGTGACTGTACCTCGCAATCGATAGACGCAACACCGTTTACACCGTTTGATGATCATGTTTATCTTGTATCATCTAGTTTCCAAAAACCGGATAAATCCATATTCATATGAGAATGTGTTGGACAGTATATTGCAACCTGAAGATTTTTTAGCAGCAGCATTTCATTGGTTCCAATTATGGAAAATATATTAGAGCTACACACCTCATACAAAGTTAATTTTGAGCTTTTTGGCGAAAACATGAAGATAAATCATTAAACTGATGGTGAAAAAATAGAGATAATGATTGTTTGGTCAAGTAACCAGCAGAGACCACACCAACGGCTGCGTGCAGTAGAAGAACAATTATAATTACAGCCTAAGAGCAAATAATGTTCGCGCTCTTTGTAAGCTGCTGCCCACTCTCTTTCGTTGGCCCTTTGCCTCCTGCATTGACGACCGCTGCCCATCGTTACGCTTAACATATCGTCACTTTAGTTTTTCGTTTGATCGCATCCCAGACACAACTACTTCGAGTTGGCTGCCAAGCAACGATACACATAATAATTTATAAATTCTAACAAGTGCCCAGTGCGGCCAAAAAAATACATATAAAACAAAAATATAGTTCTTTGAATTTCGATGCACACAAGCAGTGATAATTAATTATTTTCAAAAAGGCTTGCAACTACACATTTTGGTGACCCCGATGTGTTATTTATTTTTCGTTTGTTTATTTTACTTTTACATTTACATTTACTTTTATTTTATACTTTCGTTTGTTTACATTTACAAGCTCTTGAGCGTTATGATGTGCGCTATGTGCTACCCGCCTCTAACATAAAATTTATTACTTTAAACAAGTGAACCAATTGCTTGCGAATCTGTACACAGTTGGTTATTATACATAAGCGCCGTAGCAAAATCACCGTTAATTGTTGCGCGCGATAGCCAGCTTACGTTATCTCGCTCGAACGAACTTGTGCGCGCAGTCTTGTATTGTTGTTGTGCGCTACATTCATAATGTTTGATGAAGGTGCAAGTGCAAATGAAAATGGTAAGGCTCCATCAGCTAATCAAGTGGCGGTTGGAACCCAGGCTGTTGTTCTTAACTCAACTATTAGGCGGCTACGGGTGTCTCTTCAACGCGAGAGCGGAAATCGAAGCAAGGTTCAGGATATTCCACATTGCTCCACTTTCAATTCAGCCGCAGCCGATGATTCGCGTTCTACCTTTGTTGTTCCAAACCACTCTCGATTGCCTCAACTTAAATTTCCGGAGTTTAGTGGAAGCTACACAGAATGGATCGATTTCTTGAACATGGTCACCACGGTCATTGATAAGGATCCGTATTTGACTAACATTGAAAAACTCCAGCCCTTGCAGAGTTTGTGGAAGCAAGCATCATAGCCTGTTGCTTTTTGGTAAGATACCGAAAATTATTCTTCATCCCAAAACATCTTGGCGGCAACTTCATCTTCGCTACTTCCCACCGCCCAGCATCCCAAGCACGATGTTGTCCTACTTGCCATTGCCGGCATCAAAAAATCGCGCTGGCACCTTGGTGCCCTGCCGTGCGTTGCTCGACTCTGGGTCGCAAGGCGACTGCGAGGCACTGTAAAGTATTTTAATTGTTGTAGAGTGATCCATACATTTATTTATGTATATATTCAACTTGATTTATTCAGCGGAGCTTCTGTTCCGTCAAGAACTTTATTGGTTTACTGTGGGTCAGTGAATATCTTCACAATCTTTCACTTAGATACTACTTAGCTATGACCGCGCACACTGCGCTGCCAGCGACGCCAGCAGCGGAGTGGTTATGTTATATACTAATACATATGAATTTGTTTTAAGCATTTTTAACCTATCCTTATGTAATTTATTTTTTTGTTTTAGAATCTGATATTATTATATTATATCTATCTTTTATACCAGTGACATTATATGGTCCAATATAATTAAAATCTAGCTTATCTCCTATTGAAATTTCTATGTCATTTATCTTTAAGTCGTATGACTGCTTATTCCTTCTTTTATTTTCTTCAAGCATTACTCTTGCTCATTATATGCTACTTCTAAAAAGTTCTATGACTTCTTTCAATTGTTCCAACTATCTGGTGGTGGTATGCAGTGGACGTTATATTTTCCGCTATTTGCACAAGTCATTGATAATAGAATTTTTATATTCAGTTCCCATGTCCGAAATGAAAACCTTCATTGGACCGAACTTCAGTATAAAAGATTCAAATATCGCTTTTGCAATTGTTTTTGCATTTTTATTTGCTATTGGAATCGCAATAAGGTATTTTGTTAGGTCACATATTAATGTGATTGCGTATTCGTTACCATTTTCTGATTTGGGTAGCGGACCTATGGTATCCACTATCACTCTATCAAATGCAAATGTTGGGGTGTCTGTAATGATAAAAGGTATCTTAGTGTGTTTTGCTGTTTTTGACTTTTGACATTTCGGGTCGATCTAGCCATGTCCGTCTGTATGTCCGTCCGTCCGTCCGTCCATCCGTCCGTCCGTATGTATGAACGCAAGGATCTCAGAACCTATAAGAGATAGAGTCTTGAAATTTTAGCTGAAGGTCTTCCTAGTACCCGCGCAGATCGAGTTTATTTCCGATGTTCGATAACTTGCCCCGTTTCCAAATAATCGATGAAAATCGATATCGAAATTCTGTTTTTTGAGCCACTTGGTAAACAATAAAAGCTAGAGTCAACAAACTTGACATGTAGCTTCTAGAATAGTATATTTATATCAATTACTTTCATTTTATAGCTATCGCTACCTCCCCGCTACCACCTAAACGCTATAAATCGTGTTAGTAAACCAATTTGTATTGCCTACCTTATTAAGCCACAATTTAAATGCAATTGTCATTTTAAAAATACACGAATATTTTATAGTACAATATGGTCTACTACTGAAAATTTCATCAAGATCCGTCAAGAAACACGAAAGAAAATGTGTTTTGGAAAACACGTGCAGCAGCAAGCGCAAATTCCAAGAATTTCTGTATACATGAACACACACAGAGTTAAGTATTGGAGCGGCGAGTAGTGTGGTCTATAGCGAGTTCCTTACCTACCGGGCAAATCGTTTTTTTTTTTTTGGTTGGCGTGGCTGTTTGGTAGAGGCGGCGGCAAGTAGTGAGGTTAGTTGCGAGCTCGAACCCTGCCAAGGGAACTTTTGTTTTTTTTTAATTTATCTTTATTACTACTAAAGCAAACTAGCGCGTAGCGCGAGCTGTATTTGGTGTTGGAATAAGAGGGTTCAGGGTATCCCCTATACGGGAGCTCCCGACTAGAACCTCTTAATTGTTTTTAAATTAATCTTTATTACTACTAAAGTAAACGAGCGCGTAGCACGATCTGCATTTGGTGTCGGAAGAAAAGGGTTCAGGGTGTCCCCTAGTCGGGAGCTCCCGACTAGAACCTCTTACTTGTTTCAAGTTCAATTTGATGATAACCTGACATTAAGGCAAGGCATGAAAAATATTTTGCTCTACCTAGTTGATCTAGAATATCGTCAATTCTAGGGAGTGGGAACTTGTCGTACAGTAATTTTTTGTTAATTTGACGATAGTCAATGACTTATTTCCATTTTTTATCATTTGAACCTGGGAGCGGTTTCTTTGGCACTGACAGTTCAACAATATTATCTTCTATTAATTTTCCAACTGGTTTGGAAATTGTGTGGAATAATATATCTATCTGTCTGTAGCTCAATTTGTACTAGGCCACTGGACTTGGTGACACCTTCTCCAATGCCTTTTATATTTATTATTTTCTCTGTTTGTATGTCATCAAAGACATCTGATTTTCATTAATTAGAAAAATCTCTGCTCCAGTATCAAGCAGAAATGTAAGCTTCGTATTAATTGCTACATTTTGAGACTAAGGTTTATCGTGTGTACTTTTTGATTGTTGTTTAATTTAGAGTATCTATTGGCGTTTGGGAGTTTCCCGAGTTACTTTGAGTAACCCGTACATTGTTGTTGTTAGTGTTGTGGTGTCGATTCGAGTTGCCACGGCCTCTAGAGTTTCCTCTATATCGGCCTCGTCTCCTATTATTGTTATTGTAGTTACGATAACCATTCTTGAGGTAATAACCTCTTCCATGGTAATTTCCACGGTTACCCCTGTTATGTTGTTGCTGAAAGAACAGGACAGTGTTCGAATGTTCAGCAACTATTGACAAATTTCGACATGGCCTCCTTCATGTCACTGAATGTGCCAGCCTGCATGATAAGTTTATCTATGGAACAGCTTTGAGTCATTGCATACGATTTACGTTTTACATACGATTGGCTTACAAGTTGTTTGTTATATTATTCTATGCCAATCATATGGTTTTAGTATACAGCGGTTAATAGTTTCCAAGTTGCACTTTGAAAGTACTTCAAGTTGAGGGTGCCGGTGCCAGTCATCGCAAAGGTCAATTCCATTCTGTTTATTGCGAAATTGATTTTATTTATTATTTCTCTTTTTTTTCACTTGGCTTTTGTTTCAGTTATCAATGTTGCCGTTGTTTGTTTCTTTAACATTCCTCATGCACTCTAATTCTTATAAGAAGAGCTCGACAAGTCGAATCACTCCTTGACTCGCTTACACATACATAAACTAATTGTCAATTCTCCTTTAGTCTGTAAGCATAAAACGAACGCGCAGTCAGTCGTGTAAAGAAGACGTATCGAGATAAATAGTGTGTTTTACTTTGAAAGCGGCATTTGTCTTCTACAAATTCAGAAGTGGTTCAACCTAGCAAAAACACAAAAAACAGTGGATTTGAACATTTTCACGGTAATCCAATTGAAAAATTGGCTATATGGCTTAGGAGCACCGACGACAGGAAGCAATGTGGAATTGATTGCTGGTCTAAACACATTCGCACCGAGTAATGCCCCGGGCTTAGACGCCGACGATGTGGACATGCTGGAATCAGCTAACTTGGGGAACAGACAGGCACGACCAAGGAACAACAGCATAGATGTCGTGCAGCAGCAGAATTCGGAAAGCAGCCAATCTGAGCATTGACAACGCAGCAACAAGCAGAAGCCCAAAATAATTTACACATGGAAGTAATTAGGCAATTACAAGGTGAAGTAAATGCGAGCAAAATTGCGCAACAAAAAATTCAGCAGCAAAATGTAACGGCAAACGGCAGCGGTGGCGACAACGGCGGCGCCAGCAGCGAAAGACAAAGCAGAGACATCGATGACGGCGTTGCCAACAACGAATGTCGAGACAGAGTCGGAGGCGCTGGCATTGAAAAAGCTGCAGAAACTCTACAAACTCGTTAAAGAGAAAAAACTACAACGGATTGCGAATCAGCTGCAACAATCGCCCTCGCGAAAGAGGCGACTTTAGAATTCGATGGGAACGGTAGCGCACGCATGCGTGTCAATCAAATGAAAAACATTGCACAAATCTATGATTTGGACGGCAATTACTTGCGCTTACTGTTTACAACAAATCTGAAAGGAAAAGCGCAACACTGGTTACATGCCAATTCAACGCGCATTCTGGAGCCAATAGGAACATTGTGTAATCAGCTGATCGTGGGCTTCGAAGAAAAAATTTCGAAATCAGACATGCGACGCAAATTCGGACAACGCAAGTGGCAAATACAAAAAAAATTTTATTTTGAAGACAAGATGATGCTAGCCGAAACCATAAATATGGACAAAGACGAACTCTTAGAACATATCATCGAGGGAGTTCCATCCGAGACGTTGCGTGACCAAGCCGGATTCAATGTTTCGCTAATCCTGAGCAGATGCATTATGCGTTTGCCAACATAGTTCTTCCAAGGCAAGAGCGGGTAAGCAAACCCAGGGTGACATCAACATTTTATGAAGGATTGCCGCAAACCAAAGAGAGTTTCTGGATTTCGTATGCGGCGAAATGGGCCATTTTGTAGCTCAATGTGTGATTAAGAAGAGCGCAAGCAACAGCGACAACAACTACGTAAGGCGTTTAAAAAAATACACTTATCATGTAAGGAAGCTACTGGCCGGGGTATAATTCTCAGTCTAACCAGGTCTAGCGAGTTACAAGATATTTATAATTTCGCTGGGAGAGAGGGCTTAGGGGGGGGTGAGTATCCTGACCAAACCAATCCCAGATCTATCTCTACACGCCTACACCATCGGGCCGTGGCCTCGCACCGCTACTCTATCGGGCCGTGGCCTCGTACCAACTACACTA
>NW_026999068.1:0-3780 GCF_035044405.1 Drosophila montana | reverse complement strand
CTTCACTAAGATCGAATGGCTCCTTGCCTCTTACTTCACTAAGATCTTAACCTAATACAATTAATACTTATAGCTAAAGAAAATTAATGCGTTGTCCCGCCAGCGGCTCCTTGCCGTGATTTGGCCAAAGGGATGACGGCTCCTTGCCGTGAAAACTGTGGGGTGGCTGGTCTCATTAGCCGCCTCACAATCATAAGGTTTAACTATCAATTATTACAGAATGCCTCACAGACTCCGGTAGTGCAATCTCATTTGTGAAAAAATCATATATACCCAGTGAAATCCCATTAAATTCAGTAATCACTTAATGTAATTGGAAAAACGTCGTGCTATATTTTCAAAGAATCAATAAAAATTTATTTTGCATTAATTGTTGTTGCCGATGAGTCTATGAGTCACAATATAGTATTGGGCAGGGATTTCATGAGTGCATGTGGTCTGAGCATAATTATAGACACCCGAAGCCTGGTTGAGGCTAAGGAAACCGGAGACATAAATGATGAAATACAGGAAGGGTGAAATAAACACCAACTTTTAAGAGACCAGACTGTTATTGAGCAAGTGTTAAGAGACCGACTGTTATTGAGCTACTTTTAAGAGAACAGACTGTTAGTGAGCAACTGTTAAGAGACCAGACTGTTAGTGAGCATATGTTAAGTGATCAAACTTTTAGCGAGCAATTAGTAATTTTAATGAAAACTTTAGAAGAAAATCTAAGAACGATCATGTTTTAGATGAAGTTATGAAACAAGAATTTTGACAAAGGTATGTTTTGCATAAATGTAGTGTATGATCAATTTCCGGATTACAGCTGTGGGCAAAATTTAAGCTATAAAATGAAATGTCGGTCCATAAAAATGTTTAAGGAAAAGTATGTGAACGCAAAAAAACCAAATGATCCAATCGTTAAATGTGAAATGAAAATATCCTTAGAAAACTATGAGCCTTTTAGTTGCTCACCAAGACGGCTTTCATACACGGAAAAAGCCAAGCACAAAAAAATGCTAGAAGAATATCTAGAAGCCGGAATCATACGTTCGAGCGATTCAGAGTATGCCTCAACCATAGTATTAGTAAAAAAGCAAACGGGTGATTTGCGATTATGCGTTGTTTTTCGGAAACTGAACAAAGTATTTATAAAAGACAACTATCCGTTGCCATTGATTGATGATCTTTTAGACAATCTCGTCAATAAAACAGTATTCTCGAAAACGGATACTTCCACGTGAACATCGTTCGTGACCCCTTTGGGTCAATATGAGTTCTTGAGAATGCCAATGGGTATAAAAAATGCTTCTTCTGTATTTCAACGGCTCGTTTACAAAATATTTGCAAATCTGATCAGAGAGAACAAGGTTATTGTATACATGTACGACATTATGGTTGCAAGCAGAGATATTGAAGAACATTTGGACACATTGAAGGAAATCTTCGAAAGATTAGTTCAAAATAAGCTCGAGTTACGATTAGACAAATGCGAATTTATGCAAACTAAAATAAAATATTTGGGATATCTCATAACAAGTGAAGGCATAGAGCAGACGACAAGGGAATCGAAGCGATCAAAAATTTCCCAGTACCAGATAAAACACAGACGGTACAAAGTTTTTTAGGTTTGTGCTCATTTTTTGGGCGATTCATCAAAGATTTTTCAACAAAAGCAAAGCCATTGTTTGATCTTTTGAAAAAAGAAAAACAATTCACATTTAATGAAAAAGAGTTGGAATGCTGCGTCACTCTCAAAGAAAAACTTATTCAAGAACCAGTGTTAGCAATTTATGATTATAAAGACGAGATTGAATTACTTTGCGATGCTAGTTCTCTTTTCTCTTGTCTTTGGAGCCGTGCTAATGCAAAAGAAAGATGATGGCAAGTCGCAACCGATATTTTATTTTTCTAAACGAACGACTGAAGTTGAGTCAAGGTACCACAGTTTAGAACTAGATACGGTGGCAATCATTTATGCACTCCAAAGGTTACGAATTTACTTACAAGGGAAACGTTTAAAAATAGTCACAGGTTGCAACTCATTAACGCTTACTTTAAACAAAGTCGAACTAAATCCTAGAATTGCCAGGTGGGCGATGTTGGCATTGCAACATTGCGCGTGTTAACTCTCCTCTGTTTTTTGTAGGTATTTCATATTTTTGATGTGCAACGTGTGTAATCCGTCCAGTGATTAGATGTGTAATCAATCCAATTCTCTTGGAGTCATCTGGATGAGTGGTTTCCTAGGCTTCAAGACAGTGTCCTCCTTATTGTTAAACTCTTTGTCGTTTATGTAGATTGTGTTGTTCCAGAAGTGCATAAAGTAGGTGCCCCTCATATGATGAGTGGTATTTTGTTTTTGAATTGTTACGTTTAAGTCGTTTAAAAGTTGTACGATGCTGTCGTATATTTCTTTCACCTTTGGTATGTGGTCAGCGCTGCTGAACTCGCACAGCGATTATTTGCCCTGAACTAACTTAGCAATACATATTGATTCGTAAAGATTAATAGTTTTTGCTTTTTCGCAAATAGTTACAAAAATTAAAGTTTTACAATTACTAGGGATACTTAATATTATGTTGTCGTATAAGAAGATTTCATTAGTTTCTAAATTGATTCGTTTCGTATAACAGGTTTAATTAACAAGTGTTGGTAATTGCCTCTAATTGTGGGATTTTAATAATGCAGATTATGGTTGTTTTATTGTGTAGTACAGAGATATCGACAAATTCTAACATTTCCTCTACTGTCAAAGAGCTTATATTGCTTTCTTGTAAAATTTTGTGGACTTCATTCTATTTTCGGCAGTATAAATGCCATTTATAACTGAGGGATTTAGGTATTTTCTTAAAATTTGTATTATGTCGTTGTCCGAAAAGTTATGAGGCGATATGGTGTGTCAATGGAAGGTGGGGAATGGAATACTGAACTTGTAATCAGGTGGGTGTTCTTTAAAAATAAAAATTTGAAGTTTAAAAACGTTGATGGGAACCTCATTTCTGGGTATTAGATTGTGGCTGGAGCTATTGGCACTATGTTGCGTTGCGTTTAGCGAATAGATTTCATTTGCTTGCGGTGCCCTGGAGAGTGCGTCGGCTACTACATTCTCTTTTCCTGGTATAAATAATATAATTCCTTATTATACTCATCTAAGTATGATTTCCATCTTTTGATCTCGATACCGCCTTTCCAGTTACACTCGTGTGTAAGTGGTTCGTGTTCTGTGTAAATCGTAACTTTGGATCACCGTTTAGGTATCCCTTAAAAGAATTTACCGCCCAGCGTATGGCTAACATTTCCTTTTTCGCTGTTTCGTAGCCCTCTTCCGTTTACTATAAAGTTCTAGATACAAATGCTATTGGTCTGTCTGATTGGCTGAGCACTGCTCCTATTGCGTAGTCGGAAGCGTATGTGGTTAATGTGAATTCTTTACTGAAGTCAGGAAACTGTAAAATAACATCGTCGGATATGAGTGCATTTTTAAGTTGTTCAAACGCTTTAATAGCTTCATCGTCCAATTTGATAACTTTTTTACAGGAAGCTCCCTCAGATATTCGTCCATCTTCTCCGCTAAGTAATGCCATGAAAGGCTTGGCTATTGTCGCATAGCCCATTATGAGCCTCGTATTATATCCTGATAATCCGAGAAAGGATCGTAGTTTCTTCAAGTTCTTTGGACATGGGTAATTAGCGATAGCTTTTACTTTGGCTGGGTTTGTCTCTATACTTTTGTCTGAGATGACGATCCCAAAAATTCTACTTTGGTTTTAAAAAATTCTTATTGGCATTTGA
>NW_026999067.1:0-734 GCF_035044405.1 Drosophila montana | reverse complement strand
ACGCAGGTGCACCCAAATTATAAAAGAGACCAGAATAAATAATCTTAATAAAAACTGAAATGATTTCGAAGTAAATACAAAGTTTAGGAAAGCACCCATAATTCACGGTAAATTACATTAACCCTTACAAACCCACTGGGAAAATAGAACAAATTGACGAAGATAATTTTGAGGAGACTAACAGATGTCGAAAAATTAAGCATTATCCAACGAATTATCAAAAACAAAAGAAATTAAATAAGAGCAAATTTATACAACAATGACAAAATAAAAATTAACTATTAACCCATGCATATTAGGTATAATAAAACAAACACTAGTTGCAGATTTTCAGAAACACACCTAATAACACAAACTAACTATATCGAACCAAATAGACTTATAACATGGAACTTACCCAAAATCACATTGAATCAAAACAGTATAAAAAATGATATCTAAACTGAGGGAAATAACATAATAAAAATGCATAATTGCTCAGTAATACTTAATGAGATATCTATAAGGAACTTCAACTCAGACTACACTATATACGTAAGAAATAAAATTAACAAATTAAAACTACTTTCGTACATTCAAACAAAAGAAATAATTTTAGAAAATATTACAGAAATGAAAATATTCCAAATTATAATAATAACAATATTTGTAATCATAATAATGTTCTAGCTTATAAGTTTAAAAATATACCCAAACAAATATTTATTAAGAAACTAAATGTTATTGATCAGCCA
>NW_026999066.1:0-743 GCF_035044405.1 Drosophila montana | reverse complement strand
TTACATCACGTTTTTTCTCAAATTCGGGGTCGTTTCGAAAATCGAAACTTTTTTGATATCTCGGGTAAATGCTGTACGATTTTGAAATGTTATACCTTTTTGAATTCGTAGGGAATCAAAAATTAGATTTTCATTTTTTTGATGCCAATCGATAGTACTGATCCTTACGAGTCGAAAATGGTATAAAATTCCCAAATCGAACACTATTTGGCCGAGCTATTCAATTTTTAAAATGTTTGAATGCAGATTTATAGTAGGGATCCCAACGTATTCAAAAAGGTATAGCATTTCAAAATCGGACAGCATTTGCCCGAGATATTCAATAAAAATCATCAAAAAAGTTTCGATTCATCAAAATGGCAAGGGGTTACATCACGTTTTTTCACAAATTCGGTACACAAGCTCGGCCAAATAGTGTGCGATTTGGGAATTTTATACTATTTTCGACTCGTAAGGATCAGTACTATCGATTGGCATCAAAAAAATGAAAATCTAATTTTTGACCAAAATCATCAAAATGGCACGTTTTTTCACAAATTCGGGGTCGGTTCGAAAATCGAAACTTTTTTGATAATTTTTATTGAATATCTCGGGCAAATGCTGTCCGATTTTGAAATGTTATACCTTTTTGAATTCGTAGGGATCCCTACTATCAACCTGCATTCAAACATTTTAAAAATCGATGGGTTAAAAAAAGTGGTTGACCAAAACCCGATTCGTTTGTAAAGTCAACCATTTTTGAT
>NW_026999065.1:0-3627 GCF_035044405.1 Drosophila montana | reverse complement strand
ATATATTATTCAAATAATAAATATGATAAATTATTTGAATGTAAAATTTATGTGATATATGTGAAATAAAAATGAAATATAAAGCATTTATTATAAAATTGTTTTCATTTGAAACTAGAGTTATGACTGGGGATCGGTTATAGATTTGAGATAAAATGAATATTGCAATCATTATTATTTTATCGTTTGCTCTGAATATATAGAGAGACACTTTTTGGTGTTCGAAGTGAACGGACGTGCTCGCGGAATAAAATTGAAAATCAAAATTCGGCCAAACACGGCTTTTGCTATCCCGCACAATGATTGCAACGCATAAAATATTGGAAAACACAAAAACGGCAAAAATAAAAACAAAACTACTTTCTGACAAAGCAATTTGTTTTAAGTGAAATAAAACCAAACAGAAAAATAAGGTGGTCAAAAAAATTAGCAATTCGTCAGCGTTGCCGTGCTGACATGCACCCAGCAAGTGACAATGCAAATAGCGCCACCATACCAGTAAGGGCTGAGAACAGCAACGCAGTCACAATGAGTAAAAAGGGATCGTCTCGAACTAACGAAGTAGTCCAACTAAATGCGGACGCCGCTACGACGCCGAGCACCTCAATGCTCAACAGCCGCTTAGCAACAGCTGCCAATCAATTCTCTGCGCTGATGTCTGCAAGAAGAACTTCAGTTTCACCTTCCTACCCTTGAATGGACTCCCAAGACCCCGGCAGCAGCCCACATGCTGGTGACGCCCAACTGCGTATAATAGATATCGTCAAACCCAATTCACCCGCCGCAGCCGCGGCTCGACTGATTCAAAAACAGGCGAGAAATAAAAATGATAAGCGGGAAGTAATAGACAGCAGGTCCCCACCTGCCGCGCGGCAAAAACAGAACAAGACTGACACTCATGCACTCCCAATAGATATGCACTTTTGCCCCCACCCGATAGCGACGAAGACATGGATACTAACGAATCTGAGGCCGAGCAGGTCAACCCAGTCCAAGAAGAGAACTTGTCTGCCTCAGCGACTCCTCAGGTTTGGGGCGGCAGCCAGCCCAGCGCTGTCGCACTTGCCAGCACCACCTCCTCCGTGCCCAAAAAAAGGGCCAACGACAATGCCCCCACTGGAGAACAGAAGCCACCCAAATCGTCCTAAATCGCATCAAAGACATCATCGACGTTTGGCTCATACTATCCAAAGTAGTGGAACTGGACAGCTTGACCATGAAATCCAACCTAGGTAGGACTATGCGACTCCTAGCCAATGATGTGCCCACATACAAGGCCATCATACAAAAACTGGAAGAACAAAAAATTGAGTTTTACTCATACTAGGCCTCCACCACTCCACACTCAACCGAGAGCTCATCGACGAGCTGCGGAACCAGGGCCATACCGTTCACCACGTACCTAATCCGAGCAGCAAAGCTACCAAGGAGCCCATGAATATCCACTATATTAACTTGCAGCCGGCGGCCAACAACAAGGAGGTTCTTACTATCAGGAAGCAGGTGGTCAAGGTTGAGACTGCTAGAAGAAGCCAGGATGTGGTGCAATGCCATAGATGTCAATAGACAATTTTTAAAGCCCTGCACACTCATGTTGTCCAAGATCGATTTTTAAACGCCCTTTGCCTTTTTAACGCAACACCCGTCCTCAAGTTTCAAAGAATACATTTTGGGTTGAAGGCCTATAAATTCTTTCATTATCCTACCATTATTCTCATCTTTCATCATGCCTAAGACTCTTTTATAAAGTCTCTTATTGGAATATTTAATTTCATTTGGAAACCCCCTCAATATCTGAAAATAAATCTTCTTTCTTGATTGTATGTATAAAGGAATCGATATCCATATAATTTATTGCTAGATTAGTTTTAAATTTTGTTAGCATATAATTATAATGAAAATCGTACATTAACAATTTTGAAAGATCTAGCACTGTACAACCTAAATATATTGGCTTATTATAATAATTATGCAATAGTTTCATTGGGCTTGCAAACATATTATCCGAGAATTGTAAAGAGCTATGAAAATAAGCTTTTGCGATTAATGCCCCAGCTGCCAATCTATTGCGACATGTTGTTTCCCATGCAGTTACCAATTGAATGCTTTTTTGTTTATCAAAATTTTCCATTGTTTTCCCATATACTGCATTGTTTAATCGTTTTCGAAATTATTGTTCGCTTCCGTTCTATGATATGTAATAATACCAATACATTTTTTAACCAAGGTGCCTGCTTAATCCGTAATATACGGTATATCTTAGTTAACCGCAAGCCATTATAAATACATTGTTAAATATTTCTAAAATGAATGGAATACTTATATTTCGGTCTTAGGACAGCGATTAGTTTTTTAACTGTGCACTTTGCAGTCGCTTTTTGATTGCTTGGACAAAACAACAACTCGTTATGCACATTATGGAGGGAAGCAGGGTATTTTAAGTCTACTTTAAAAATATATATATCCATATTCAGACGTTTCAGAAATTGAAAATAAATTAAATGATCGTATTTTATTCTCACTTAGCCAATGGAAATCACGATTAGGAAGATATTGTGACATTGCTGTGATTATTTGAATCTATATACATCATTCATATACTTATGATTAGCAATTGAATATCTCTGACAACATTGTACTAAACTCCCACGAATACCAATTTATATAAACGTTTGCATGTCTATGTCTGTGAATAATTCTAGTTTTATTTCAGTTGGTTTTAACATAGCATCCCAAGATAATCCCGGAGCTGTATAATATTGTGCTGTATAATATTTCATGCTGTGCGATCAACAACATATGATATGATAAGGCTGTGCTTTGGGAAGCTTATATGCAGGTCTGCATTGGATAGCTTTTAAGCATGTGTCATTAAGCCACTCTCACGCACTGCATTTGTGGGCTGCATTCTACATCTACGGTGATACGTCTCGGTGATACATAAACTAATTCGAGTTACTTGATGCGAAATAAACGCATCCTCTCCAAAACATATTTGGGAAAAATTCATCTGCCGCGCAGAAGGGCGCTTTACTATATATTTTCGCCCCCAAATTTTAAAAATATACTTTTAGCGGACATAACCTTAATATAAGAGTTCTCTCGACGTGTACCCTTAAGACCATTGCAATTTTGGCATCACTACTTTCCTTGTCATATTATCGGTGTGAAAGTGGTGATTGCTGCCGGACCGAATATAGCACGTGGCTAACCATATCTGGCCTAAGGCCAGTTATGAGGAACTAAGATACATAACATCTTCAAAGAGGACTAGTACTCGTCAAAACCTAGAAAAAGAATACGGAAAACAAAAAAATCGTCCCCATGCAGTTTGGCAGTGCCTAATTCAGAAAGCCCTCCAGGTTTCGTAAGGGCAAATTTAGTTGCGAGGCATAATAACTTGGTCAATCTAATGGCACGGGCACTCCATGTCTTTCTACGGAATACGATGCGGAATAATTTTTAGTATCGCCACGTAAATGAAATGATTAAAATTATAATTTGTATATACTAGTTTATAGTAATTGTTAATTTCGATCTATTTTAGTTTATGCGTCGCTATCCAGAAAAAACTCTGCACATTCATAACTTAATGCACATTTAGCAAATCATCTTCAACGTCAACAG
>NW_026999064.1:0-768 GCF_035044405.1 Drosophila montana | reverse complement strand
AGAGCAGGTGGCTGATAGCAAGTGTGGTCAGGTCGATCATACTGTGTGCCGCAAAAGTCTGGGCGCCGGCTCTGAGGATACCAGCGTAACGCCGAAGCAGCAAGCCTGCATACCGCAGGATGCAGCACTAGTACTGGCCGGAATGATCCCACTAGATCTCCTGGCAATGGAGACGAGGAGAAACAGCCCCCAAACTGCAAGGCGGACTGAAACTTTGGAAGAATGGCAGGCGAGGTGGAGAACTACTACCAATGGCACCAATGACACGATCGCTGATCCCGGACATACGGCCTTGGGTGAGTAGGAAGCACGGTCAGACCGACTTCTACCTGACTCAATTACTGACAGGACACGGGTGCTCTAAATCCTATCTATATAGGTTTAAACACGAGACGGACCCGTTCTGCACACACTGTGCGCGGGCCACAGAAGACGCTGAACATGATTTTTCGTCTGTCCAAGATTCTCTGCTGAACGGGAAGAGCTTAGTCAAATTATTGGGAGACCATTTATAGTCAACGACTTACTAGATATCCTACTAAGCTCACAAAACAATTGTATTGCTATTAGCACCACAGCGGCAGTGATAATCAAATCCTTGCGTCGCGCTGAACGACAGCGCAATCGTCAATCATAGATGAGAATCTAGCTGAGGCTTTCATGCCATCTCCCCCTCGTGAAGTGATACCCATCGGTGGTGCCATGAGAGGGATACGGAGAGTAGGTGGGTTTTTAGTGGGTGCAAGTCCCAAACTTTTCGGCTTTTAA
>NW_026999063.1:0-1380 GCF_035044405.1 Drosophila montana | reverse complement strand
ACTTACATATTTAATTTCAATGGTTAGTCCAAGTTCTAAATTAACACGTATGAGGCTTGAGTTAGAGGAATATAATTTTACGACAGAGTATCTAAAGGGTAAATATAATTATGTAGCTGATGCGTTATCAAGAATAACCATCAAAGAATTAAAAGAAATTACAGGAAATATGAAAAAAGTCACTACAAGATATCAAAGTAGACAAAAATCCTGCGCAGGAGATGAACAATTGGAATTGCCTAAGCAATCCTCAGAAAAAGCTTAAAAGCCCAACGTATATGAAGTACGTAAAGTAGCGAACTTGCATGTGAAAAATATGCTATGTTTCTTTAAACATGGAAAAATAATTACTCCAAGATATGATGTTAGCGATTTATATACTAAGGGAATTCTTGACTTAGGTCAGTTCTGCCAAAGGCTTGAAATGCCAGCCGGTATTTATCAAATCAGCCAACTCAAACTGGCACCGTGGGAAAATATCTTTGAACACGTTTCAATTGATAATTTCAAGAAAATGGACAATAAAATTTTGATATCATTAAGAGTAGCCGTACTCAACCCGGTGACCCTAATTAAAAATGAAAAAGAAAAAGAAGCTATTTTGTCTACATTTCATTACGACCCCATACAATGAGGACACACAGGCATTTCAAAAACCTTGGCCAAGGTCAAAAGACTTTATTTTTGGAAAAGTATGTCAAAACAATACATACAAAAATGTCAAAAATTCCAAAAAGCGAAAACAACTACGCACACTAAAACTCCCCTAACACTAACTGATACCCCAATATATGCTTTCGACAGAGTGATAGTAGACACCATTGGTCCACTCCCAAGATCGGAAAATGGCAACGTATATGCAGTCACTCTCATATGTGACCACCCGATAGGCTGCAATCAGTGCCAAACTCAACTCAAACTTAAACCCCACGCCCACACTGAGCCCAGTAAAGTGCTAGAACGACCAACTAGACCCCCCTTACGTAACTGTAGACATGGGCTGACGATTCTGGCATTCTAGGACCTTAATAAGCAGGCTGACACCTTGTCGAAACGGCTCCTAGGCTAATGTCAGTCTCGCCCCGTCCCGCTAAAACCTTGGCAGCCCTTGTGAACGCTTGTCGTGTGTCGCAGTTGGCCGTACAGGCTCAGGAGGAAATAGAGACCCCGAAAAAGCTTAGGGACCCGGCCAGCCCTACGAATAAGCCACGGAGTACACCACCCAAGAAGAGCAAGGGCAATACCCAGGAGATCGAAGAAATTGGTTCGTTACTGGACGAGCTGCTCTACATGTACCATGGCAAGCAGCCAGCAATGAGGCACATAAACCTGGCCACCAAGAGCATGCTAGCGAGGCTAAAAGAATTACAAGAACTAGTT
>NW_026999062.1:0-2674 GCF_035044405.1 Drosophila montana | reverse complement strand
AGTTCATCGCTCTAACCAGAGTTTGATGGAAAGGCAGAAAACTTACAAAGCTTCAAAGATGCTTTAAGTCTTATAGACTCACTAAAAGAAGATCATGAAGCAACAGCTGTCAGTCTTATAAAGACAAAACTAAAAGGCCATGCAAGAGACTTGATAAGCAATGGGCAAACTATTGCTCAAATCACTGCAAAATCATCAAACACAGTAAAAGGCGAATCAGTCGAAGTATTGTCAGCCAAACTACTTTACTTGCAACAAAAGAGCAAAACTGCCAACCAGTACACTCAAGAGGTTGAGCAGTTAACAAAAGCTTTAGAAGGAGGTTTTATAAACGATGGTTTAACGCCAGAGTTGGCCAATAAATACAGTACAGTCCAAGCAGTCAAGTCAAATTTGTCGATAGTTCCACAGAAGCAACCGGACAAACTTATACTTTACTTTTATTACCAAAATTACCCTCCTCGTGGTGGAAACCGCGGCAGAGGTAATTATAGAAGCCGACAATTCAACAGAGGCGGCTACAGAAATAACAACAATAATGGTAATAGGAACAACGATAACAGAGGCAATCCTCGAGGCGGCTCATATAGAGGCGGCTTAAACAGAAGATCCAGACAGCAAAACCAAATCACAGTTACACAAGGCAACTCGGAAAACTATAACTATTATATTGCATATAAATCTAAGTTTCAGTAGTCTCATCAAAATACACAATGGGAAAAAATAATATACCATTAACTCTGCTAGTAGATACAGGAGCAAATATCTCAATTTTAAAGAACAATAAAACAGATTCAAATGTAAATCAAGACTACAAAACAAGTATCACAGGAATCAGACAGGGAACAATAGAGTCAATTGGACAATCCACAATTGATCTACTTTTCGATTACTTCGTAATCAAACACAATTTCAAAATAGTCCACAATGAATTTCCATATCATGCGATGGAATTCTTGGACTCGACTTCATCAGAAAATTCAATTGCATAATAGATTACCAACATGATGAATTCATCATGAAACCAGAATCACCTAATTATCAAATACATGTACCGCTATTACATAATGATATTGATAACTCAATATTATTACCAGCTATATCAGAGGTAATGAGAAAAATGACGCTTCTGACAAATGAAGATACAGTTCTTATACCAAACCAGGAAATACACCCTGGGGTAATAATAGCAAACAGTATCGTAACAAGTAATAGCGCAATAGTCCGTATTTTAAATACAACTAGTAAACATATAACAATTCAAAATCCAAAAATAAAATTCGAGTCACTACAAGAATATGAAATCAAAATAACCCAAAAAAAAAATGCTATCTTCGGCACACCGAAGATTTAATACGCTTGCAGACCCAACCTTTTCAAAATGCTCATAGTGCTTTGCCCGTATCTAAGAAGCACAGGGAAAATAGTTAATGCCGAGTATGGTTAAGATATCTTGAAAAACAAAACAGGTTTCCATACAACAACTTAATTTTCGACCGATCGTTCCTATGGCAGCAATATCATATAGTAGCCCGATGTGAATAAGATTTTGCATACGTGGAGGGAGCATAGTAAAACTAATAAATGCCGAGTTTGGTCAAGATATCTTGAAAAACAAAAAAAATTCCATACAACAGCATAATTTTTGACCGATCGTTCCTATGGCAGCTATATGATATAGTTGTCCGATCTTAATAGGATTTTGCACATATATGGGGAGCGTAGTAAAACTAATAAATACCGAGTTTGGTCAATATATTTTGAAACACATAAAAATTTTCCATACAAAAACTTAATTTTCGACCGATATTTCCTATGGCAGCTATATGATATAGTTGTCCGATCTTAATAGGATTTTGCATATATATGGGGAGCGTAGTAAAACTAATAAATACCGAGTTTGGTCAAGATATCTTGAAAGACATAAACATTTTCCATACAAAAACTTAATTTTCGACCGATCGTTCCTATGGCAGCTGTATGATACAGTTGCCCGATCTTAATAGAATTTTGCATATATATGGGGAGCGTAATAAAACTAATTAATACCAAGTTTAGTCAAGATAACTTTATAAACAAATATGTTTTTCATACAAGAACCTACTTTTCGACCGATCGTTCCTATGGCAGCTATATGATATAGTGGTCCGATCCAGCTGGTTTTGACATATGAACTGCGTGCAACAAAAAGAGGGAATTCTGCAAAGTTTCATAAAGATAGCTTTAAAACTGAGAGACTAGTTCGCATAGAAACAGACAGACGAACAGACGGACAGACGGACATGGCTATATCAACTCGGCTGTTGATACTGATCAAGAACATATATACTTTATGGGGTCGGAGATGTGTCCTTCTATGCTTTACACATTTCAGGACAAAATTATAATACCCTCCGCAAGGGTATAGTAACAATAATACCAGCAATAGAACAAATGAAGTCATAAATAAATTAAAATTCCCTGACCAATTTAAAAACAAGCTTACTGGTTTATGTACCAAATACAGTGACATATTTGGTCTAGAAACAGAAGCAATTTCAAGTAACAATTTTTACAAACAAAAATTAAGATTAACAGACAAAACACCCGTATATATTAAAAACTACAGAAATGCAGAAACAGAAAAGAAAGAAATTAACAGGCAGGTCGAAAAACTAATAAAAGATGGTATTGT
>NW_026999061.1:0-568 GCF_035044405.1 Drosophila montana | reverse complement strand
CATAATTATATAGCTGATGCGGTTTCAAGAATAACCATCAACGATTTAAAAGATTTACAAGTTATAGTCCTGAAAGTCACTACCAGGCACCAAAGTAAACAGAAAAACTCCTGCGCGGGAAAAGATCAAGTAGATTTGCCTATGCAAACTCTTGACAACGCTTCTAAGCCCAACGTATATGAAGTCATTTGTAATGATGAAGTTCAAAAAGTAGTGGCCTTGCTGATATTAAATAATATATGTTTCTTCAAACATGGAAAAAAAAAGTAAAGCGAGAATTGATTTTAGCGATCTGTACACCAATGGAACATTTGACTTAGCCCAGTTTTTCAAAAGGCTTGAAAAGGAAGCCGGCACCGAGCGAAAAGATATTTGAATTAATTTCAATTGAATCTTTTAAAAATATGGTCAACAAATTATTAAAATCATTAAGAGTAGCGCTACTCAGGCCGGTTACCATAATAGAAAATGAAAAAGATCAAGAAGCGATACTGTTTACATATCATGACGATCCTATACAAGGAGGTCATACTGGCATTTCAAAAACGCTAGCTAAAATAAAAAGACA
>NW_026999060.1:0-2019 GCF_035044405.1 Drosophila montana | reverse complement strand
GTTCCAGAGATGGTTTGCCTTTGCTGCCGGGCTTGCTGGCTTCGTCGCTGGAGGGCGCGCGCTCTTTGGCATCTTATTCTTGTTATTGCGAGCACCCGGTTGCGTGCCGCTAGGCTTCTTAGCAATTTCCTTGCAATTGGGGCAGATTGTTTCTGTCGGCACCTTGTCCTCTATTTGAGAGCATACTGCCTTCTGGATCTTCTTTATTTGCGCGAGGGAATCCTTCAATCCCTGGTTTATGTGGCGCACTACAGGCTTCTTTTCATTAACGAGGTAGATTATCTCGTCTAGGATTTTGCCTAGTTGCTTTATTTGGCCGCAGCAGGAGTCTTTTACGCTCTTTGCTCGCTTAGACGGCGTTTTCCGGGGCGTGCGTAGGGCTTCCTGAGAAAGAATGTCTAACTCGAATGGGCAAAAGAATGCGAAGATGCATTTAAATATTTAAAAAAGGCATTAATGAAACCAACATTATTGCAATAGCCTGACTTCAGCAAAGAATTTTGCATAACTACAGATGCAGGTAAACATGCATGTGGTGCTGTACTATCCCAAGAGTACAACGGTGTGCAATTGCCAATTGCATACGCATCCCGAGCTTTCACACAGGGAGAAAGCAATAAATCAACTACAGAGCAGAAATTAGCTGCTATTCATTGGGCAATAAAACACTTCAGACCATATGTTTATGGAAGGCATTTCTTAGTTTAAACAGACCATAGACCCCTAACTTATTTGTTTTCAATAAAAAATCCCACCTCAAAATTAACCAGGATGATACTAGACTTAGAAGAATACCAATTTACCGTAGAATACCTCAAGGGGAAACATAATTATGTAGCTGATGCGTTATCAAGAATAACCATCAACGATTTATAAGATTTACAAGTTATAGTCGTGAAAGTCAGTACCAGGCACCAAAGTAAACAGAAAAACTCCTGCGCGGGTAAAGATCAAGCAGATTTGCCTATGCAAACTCTTTACAACGCTTCTAAGCCCAACGTATATGAAGTCATTTGTAATGATGAAGTACGAAAAGTAGTGGCCTTGCTGATATTAAATAATATATGTTTCTTCAAACATGGAAAAAAAAAGTAAAGCGAGAATTGATGTTAGCGATCTGTTGTAGTGCGTATATGCCCGTACAGAATACCCTGTACTTAAATATAAAGTATGCAGCACTTTGTTGCATACAATAACAATAATAACGTAAACAAGCCCTGAGCCACTTTATGTATTGGCTCGGTCTCATATTACGCAGCGCGGTTCACTAGCCTCACTAGCTGACCGTTTATGCTTACGCTGCAGATCCCACGCTCCGTCTGAGCGCATTCCGTGAGCAATATATATGCTCACTAATACAGGCATATGCGAGCTACTCACTCTCCCTCTCTATCACAGGAGCCCTGAAAAGCAGATTAGGCAAATTCAGATGGCTGCTCAACAGTAGAAATGCGCTATCTTTAAAAAACAAAGTAAACATATACAAAACCTGCCTAGCTCCTGCCTGGCGATATGGTATTCAAGTTTACGGTATTGCTGCAAAATCGCGCCTTACGAAAATCAGGGTGTTTCAAGCAAAAACGCTCCGTTATCTGTCTGGTGCCCCCTGGTATATGCGAACTTCCGATTTGGAAAAAGACCTAGGAGTGCCCAAGGTCGGGGACGTCATAAACAAACAGACTGCAAACTACATAACGCGACTGGGAAACCATCCAAATCGACTGGCTAGGCGCCTTCTAAAGAGGCGTCGAATTGGAGGAGTCCGAACGCGGAGGAGATTGCGGAGGTCTCATCCAATCGATCTCCTAGATCGATATATATAGTCACCGTAACCTTGTTAATTTTATATAAGACTTAATTGTAAATTTTCTAATAAATTTAATTTAAGTTGTTCTTATAATAACAGAAAAATTAAAATAAAGCTAAGAAAATTTAAAAAAAAAAAAAAAAAAAAAAAAACTCTCCCTCTCTTTGTAGCTGTTAACGAATAATAGCATAAGTATATATGTATATCCACAG
>NW_026999059.1:0-17230 GCF_035044405.1 Drosophila montana | reverse complement strand
GAATTGTCGTTTAATGGCCTTATATCACTCGCGTATCCTACCGGCTGCGCCAATTAAATAAGTCACTACGCGTTACTTGAAAAAAATACCTTTATTAACAGTAGGCGCGACTTATTGGAATTTTACAATTGTACACGATACAACTTGACTGGTCGAAGTCGTCAGTAGAACTCATTTATTAAAGTTTTGTCAACGCTTAGCAAACCTCGGCTGAGGGCTCAAGGCCCTCGCTCTCTTTAAAAAATGCTCTTATTCTCTTTAATGAGTTTCTGGAATATTCTAAGAGCCTGAATTGGTGGGAATAACGATTGTGGCGGATGTTTATGTCTAATGGTTCGATTTTATGATCGGTCCCACGCCAGAGTTGTTATTTTCACCAAGAATTTATGATTTTTGGGGCTCTAGGTTTATTGTTACAAATTGGGGTATCTCATGTTACATATTTAGTGCGCTTAGTTGCTAGGGCGTATGTATAAGGGGTATGCATTAGGTGCTGTGGACATATGTTATGTGTGTGTGTGCTTATAGTATATGTTGTGGGTGTGGTACATATGTCACTATATATATATGAATACACTACACTACTTCCATCCGAAAAGCTCAACAAATATCGCTATCACTCTATCGATATATCGGGTGGCACCCCCACCCCCAAACTGATAAGTGGACCATCTCTTTTTCCTTCTCGTTTTGAATACGGCCCGGCTACCACGTACCTCGGATCAAGTTGTATTACAAAATCTGACCGATATCTGTGTGCTGTCTGCCGTTTCTGTCCCCTACCTATAATGAGTTCCGCCCGGCTACCCGTGGCGACGCTAGTTCACTTGGCCCAATTTTGTTAGAATATATAGTCATATAGTCAATATGGCATTTGTCGACAAACGAAAAGCCCCAGTCTAGTGTTGAGACCTTTTGTGAGGAAGCCTGTGACTTGTTCAAAGAACGGATGCTTATAGACCATAATACTTAATTTTAATTTAAGTGGGCTCTTCGTGCGTTTACAGCTAACAAAATAATCGACTATCTAGAAAGCAATCTCTTTTGCACTTTCGGCGTGTCAGAAAATATTCTAACCGAAAGGGCTCGCTACTTACTCGATATGGGATTATCCATATTTGAACGACCTTGAACTCGCCACAAAGCAACGCGAGTGAATGAGTAAAGAGATCAGTATTAGTGGCTATTCGAGCCCATACCGAAAAAGATCACTCAAATTGCAATAATTCTGTACGGCATTTAAGCCACCTTGGGAGCCAGCGCTTATCAAAGTACAGGGTATTCGCCAGCTTTTTTTTGCGTTTGGGTAGAAAATGATGTTAAACGGGGAAGACTATGACTTGCTAAAGCGACTTAATCTCTTGTCCGACGACATAGCTATTAAGAGACCCACGCTTTAACAAGTAATCCGTCAGATAGCTAAAGATAACGTAGCTCAGTCACATAATAGAAATGCTAAGATTTATAATCTGTGCAGTCGAAACATAAGTCTTACGGCCAGTACTAAAGTCTTCACCCGCAATTTTTGTCAGAGAAACGCGAAAAGCAATATAGTTCTAAGCTTGCACCAGTTTTCATTCCGAAAAGTCAGCCCAGCCTTCTATCAACTAGCTAAGGAACAAAATAAATGCATTGGTACTTTTTATCTTTAAGACATACAAACTGGTAAGAAGTCTTAACTTTACTGTAATTATTGTTGTTTCAGTTTATGTCCCACCAGCAAGTAGCGTCTGTTTAGCAATCTGCTTATTGATAAACTGCTTCCTAAAAGCACTGCTGGCTAAACAGATCTCCCACACTCATATAGTTCTTGTTGGATTACTGCACTACCGACCAGCTCTTCGTTTATTGCACAGCTGAGGGAATACACACCCGAATAGGGCGAAAATATAAGAGGGGAAAAGATCAGGCCCGTTTTAAAGTATAGTCGCGAAATGCAGAGCTTTTGAAAGATTTCATACTTTTTTGTCCTTTGGAAAGTAGTACAACATGGCGTTTATAATTGAAGCGTGGGCAAGTTAGTATACTTTTTCATTGCATATAATTGCGCATAATAAAAGCAAAGTATATAAGTGTCCACTGACTATGCTTAAGACATCATAGACCTAGATTGGAATTGTGGTACAAGTCTTATAGTCTTATTTTGGTACGCTAATAAAAACAAAGCTTTCATGGCAACTGGACCCAATAATTTGTATGTGCTGTTGTTGACCTAGAATTAATTAAGCTTGCCACAGTTTTTGTGCCTGCTTTGTTGGCCAGAGTAGTTCCACACGCCAGCAGTTCTCTGACAAAGAGCATCGTGCTCGTCTGCGCTGCTAGGAGTGGAGGTCGGAACAGACAAGGGCAATACCAAGAGCAAGTGCAAGTGTAACCTGTAGACCGTAGGGTAGGAGCTGAGTCTGTACTACATTTTTGGGGTACTCTTTTGCTCATTTAGAAGCCAATTCCATGTAATTGAACTACTTGTTTGACGTTGCCAATATTGACGGACAAGAGTTTCGTAGAACGCTTTTAAAGTATGTGTTTATGTAAAGTGCATAAGGGAAAGGATAACCCCGACCAGTTCGACGAACCATTGACCCAGCATTAGTATGAACGGGCACCTCCAATCCCTATGCACCCAGGCAACAGCCGAAGTCGGTTTTTTTTTTTTTTTTAATGAGACCCGAGAAAGATAAGATATTATCCGAAAGAATTCATTACATATGTTCGCAGCAGAACGCCCTCTGAATAATATTATATCTGAATTACAATATATCTTTACTTCTCAAATCACGATATTGAAGTCACATACTATTATTTTTAAACCACCATAAAATACCATTGTAAATTGCTCACCACTAATCTATCGATAGTTATTGTTGAAAGTTCGAGAAGTAAATCACGCATTACAAGCAGTCTAAAGGCTCCTTTGATTTTTATTAAAATTTATAAAACATAAAAGGGGGCCGAAGTGGGGTGCAAACTAGCATCTCCTCAAAACATTGGTGACCCCGACGTGATTTTCTTTCTTGCTTCTCGTCTTGCCGCAAATCTTACTTTCGTTGTTCATCGCTCTTTTGCCGCTGCAGCATAGGCACTAAACTCAAGTACAGACAACATATTTGGCACCCCACACGTGGGACCCTAGCAATCAGGTACAATTTTTACTTTTTGCGAAACTCGAAGTTAGACCATGCCACTTACTAGATATTATCTCTGAGTTGCCCTATTAAAAAAAATTGTGTTTAGGCAGTAGTCATTTGTAGAAATATGAGATTGTAATTCAGATATTGCAGGATTTGTCGACCAAAATTAATTGCTAGTTCTTTAAGCAGCGGGTATAAACGGAAAATCGGGAATAATAATCAAAATTTGCGTTAATTGTTTCAAGAACTATTCGGAATTTAAACAAACTGAAAATATTTCGGATGTATTCCAGTAGTCCATAATCATTTAAAACCAAATCAGCAATAGATTCTGGTAATTAAATACTGCTCAGTTATAAGCGATAGAATGCTCAGTTGTAAGCGATAGAATGTGGGAAAAATACAGACAGAATAAATAAGCAAGGTATAAAGCATATAAGTTCTATTTAGTTTTTTTGTTTGTTTATAAACCTTCCGTGGAACAAGCGTTAGTCTGCATTTACTATGGCAGTAAGATGATGCAAAAAGGGTTGTGAGCTGCTGAGGCTGATCAGCAGCAATACTTGGTTTTCAGCGAGAGTAAGTACGAGAGGTGCGCGTGCGACGACAGACAAAAGCAGGGAAAGTTGAATAGAAATAAAGTGCGAACTATAATACATAAAGTGCTTCGGTGTTCGCACTATTTTGTACAAGTCGGTATAGACCGTATAGAGTGTTTTCCAGGCTTTTTATTCTGCGGCGGAGTGATCCCAGCAGCACCCATCACGCTGACCTACCCTAACCTAACCGCAGCGGAGGGAGTCCAGCGGTTCCCTTCCCTCTTCCCAAATATATAAGTCCCTCTGTGGCGGAATCTTTCCTGCAGTTCTTTAAGCCCCCCTTTTCAGCTTTACGTCTCGGCAAACTACAAATTTCTTGCAGAGTGAACCTGGTAAGATTGAGTTTTACCACCCCGGCCAAGCCTAAAAGCCCCCGGAAGTGCCACCAGAGTGGATTCAGGTCCAAAAAGGCAGTGTTAGCTGAGAAGTTAGCTGCCCGCGGCATAGAAAAGCGAACATCAAAAGTCCCACTGGGGTATCAGCAGCAAACACACATGTGCAGGCAGGCAAGTGATGGCATGAGAAAAAAGCAAAGAAGAGACACGAAAAACTAACGGACGGCCATAAAACTTCTCGCTGAGCGAACGAATTCGTTCAAGCGCGCTAGTGTGTGCTCTCACACACTAATACAAGCTCACACTCACAAGCGTGTGTCTCGAGTTAGCAGAGCGCGTGCCAACGGCACAGCTGCCTGAGCCTACCGTGGGGTAAATCGTTCTGTACGCGTTGAAATTGCGCTGATATTTTTAGTACTTTTAAACGGGAGTCTAGTTTGCTTACCATTTACACAAGCCTCACAAAGCTGGTCATTCAGTAGCACATTTTTTAAAATTTCTATATCTTCAAACATATTGTTTCGCACAATTTCTAAAAACTTCCCTCTACTCATGTGTCCTAATCTTTCATGCCACAAGCGATAATTTTTGTCTATTTTAGATTCAATTGTAAATGCTCTATGGTTTATCTTGAATTCAACCATAGGAACATTCATTACATACATACCGTCCAAAACGCCTTTTCCGTTCTTGAAGACTCTTACACTAGTTGAATTGAATTCAATTGTCATACCAGCATTTTGCATATTTTGTACCGACAGTATATTGTGTGGGATTTCCTTGCAAAAAAGCACATTTTCCAGGGTAATATTTTTATTAAAATTGCTCTCTCGTTTTGTACCCTGTACCCTTAGCATTAGCATAAATGTACTCCCCAAATTTTGCAATAGCAATCTCAATTGGTGTTTCAAGTATAATATATTCCGCAATCAGATTTACACTATTTCTCATATGGTCTGACGCTCCAGAATCCAATATGAATGAGACATTACCTTCGACATTATAATTCATACCCTGCTGCTTCAACACAAAAGTTGGGCTTGTCTATTCTTTTCATAGTTTTTCAAAAACCTTTTATAATTATAACAATCCTTTTTAAAATGCCCCTTTTTGCCGCAAAAATAGCATTGGATATTCATTTTAAAATTGTTTGTGTGCTTTGGCTTATATTTTGATTTTAAAAGCAATATTGCCCTTTTTGCCATTTTGAGCTACAGCTTGCAAAATTTTACTGCTAGTATCTTTACTAGCATTCTTAAGTTTGACCTCATGATCAAGTAATCGATTTTTGACAAATGCCAGGGTCAAGTTTTCAAGTTTTTAAGTTTCAATAGCATTTATCATCCCATCATTAGCAGGAGGTAAAGTTAAAAGTAAATGTGACACTTTATCTACCTCCTTAATTTTAGCTCCTGATGATATTAACTCGTTCATCAGCTCGTCAAATTTATTAAAGTGAATCATAAGTGGAGTGTCACCATATAATAGCTGCTTCCGTATGGATAGTTGCGTAGCTAAACTTTTACGCTCGTACACCGAGTCTAATTTGTCTAAAATTTCCTTTGCAGAATTATTATTATCAGCAAATGGTAGAAATGAATCGCTAAGAAATTCAATTATTATACATTTTGCTGCTCTGTCTGCCTTAGCCCATTTATCGTCTATCTTTTCTGGTTTCTCCTTTTCAATAATATATAAAATATCGTTCTGAGCAGTAAGATCCATCATACGAAATTTCCATATAGAATATTTCGCACCATTAAAAGGTGAAATATTTTTGAATTTGCTTTCCTTTTGCATTGTTCTGTAGTGTGCACATAGCGAGAACTTACTGTACTCAGCAATATATCCAGTATGTACTTCATATATACTTATAAACATAAATGCTAAAAAGGCAAAGACATTTATTCTTTGTTGCATAAACATACTACTTTTCCTACTTTTCACCCGTTGGTTCCTATGGCAGCTATATGATATAGTGGTCCGAAATTTATAAATGGCGAGTTTGGTCACGATATCTTGAAAAACAAAAAGTTTTCCAGATCACAACTATATTTTCGACCGGTCGCTTCTATTGCAGGTATATGATATAATAGTCCGATGTAAATAACATTGTGCATAAGATATATTAAAAAACAAAAAAGTTTTTCATGCAAGAACCTACTTTTCGACCGATCGTTCCTATGGCAGCGACATGATATAGTGGTCCGATCCAGCCGCTTCCTACTGCGTGCAACAGAAAGAGGGACTTCTGCAAAATTTCATGACGATAGCTTTAAAACTGAGAGACTAGTTCGCATAGAAACAGACAGACGGACAGACGGATATGGCTATATCGAATCGGCAGTTAATACTGATTAAGAATATATATACTTTATGGGGTCGGACATGTTACACATTTCATGACAAAATTATAATACCCTCTGCGAGGGTTTAAAATGCATAAAGGCTTCGCCAGTGGTCCTGTCATACGGTAGTTCGGAGCAATAAACTCCAAATATTGTATTAACAACTAATAAGCCAAATACTTGTTCCCATAAAATTGAACAGTCGGCCAAAACGCTCTACTATTCGACTTAGAAAGAAGCTCGTTCAACCAGTCTTTATGAGCTCCGAAAACCGCTTCTACACTGAGTTAAGCCTCGAAGAAGAATTATATGTAGCATTATTAGATTCCTAAGCGACTATTAGTTATCTAGATAATGTTGCGGCTTAGTCATTGTAGTTGCATCCCAAAGCTCATAAATGATCTGGATCAATGCGAACAGCTAACAACGATATTAGCCCAGTGATACGAAAACTGACACTTAAAGGTGAATTTCGAGAACAAGCGTATAATGTTGAGTTTTTTGTTATACAAGATTTTAAACAAGATGTTTACTTAGTCATACATTTTTGTCAGGGCTTAAGACTGTTAACGAAATTAATTCGTCCCGATGGATATAATAGAGGATAGCAGCAACGAGCAGCAACGGCGTCCTGGTGTAGAGAAAGGATAAGAATAGGCTTTGTCTAGATTCACAAGTCTTAAATAACTTCCCTCGTAAAGACGTGTAATCTCTACCTCTTATCGACGGAATACTTCTGTCGCCGGCTGAATATACAACGGGTCTCGATATGACACGCATTCTGTAAGATACCACTGGTATCAACCATTATTTCAATATAAAGTAATGCCGTCTGGACTGTGTAGCGCTCCTCGAACGTTTTCTAGAATAGGAGCGTGTGATACTAGCACATTTAGACTTACTTCTGCTTTCAGATGACTTCGATTTTCATATGCGCTGCACTTGCGTACGAACTTGACAATCATCGTCGAAAAATCCAAATTTTGTATTCGGAAAATTAAATATTTGGGATTTATAATTGGCTATGGCCTATTAAAGGCGAGCCCCAGCAAAATAGAATCCATTAATGAATTCCCTTTATTCAAAAAGCGTAAAGCAACTCAAACGTTTTCTGGTACAGTTCGTCTCGTTATGCTTTATGCAACTGTTAGCTTTCCGCTTACCGAGTTGCTAAAGAAATTTAAAGTATCCTTTCCCCGACTTCTCAAAACTTTTTAGATTAGGAGCAAGGTTCAATAGTTGACCATTCTTCACCTGAGAAACAATCTTGGAAGCTTTGGATACCGTCATCTCTCACCCTTCAAGTGATTGAGAGAGCTGACAATTCTCCTATCTCTCCTGTGACATCAGAAAATAGAGAAACTCAAGATTCATGAATATATAATCAATTGTGGCATTTATCGGCAAACGAAATGTCCCAATCTAGTGCTGAAATCTCCTATATGGAAGCCTATGACCATATCCTTGGTCAGAGATGGGAAATATGGGTCTTCTGATGTTTATAGACCATAACAATTAATTTTAATTTTAGTGGGATCTTCGCGGGTTCAAAGTTAACAAAATTATCGACTATCTAGAAAACTCGGATCTTACATGGGACCATTTACTGGAGTCGGTGGCCTGAGTAATTTTTGCGACCCTCGATTTTGATGTTGGGAAATGAACTGAGATGCGATCATGTATCTCAGTGCACACGTAAATGACAACCCCGTATGCCCGCTGCGAAGTGTCACAAAACCCATGGTATTGAATACTTCCCTGTCGACAAAATTTGACCCATCTAGGAATGCAAATCGCACTGAGGCCCGGATATTATTGGAGGAATAACTGCCACTTACTGAGAAGACTCTTAGGTAGTGGAACGTCCCAGCTTAGCTCTTGAAGCCATTCAATAACTGGACCCATCCATTCTGCTGGATCGAATAGTTTGGCAATCTGTGATAGGACCTCACGTTTGGAGACGGACTGCTTGGTTGTCAGCTCGGATGGAGCGAAAAAGAACTCGTCGTTGTCTGCTTTGCATCTGACCCCGAGACTCTTCGCCGAACAGGGCGCCTCGATTTCTAAGAAGTCGGCGCGAAGCAGATGTTCCTTGGAAATCGCTCTTAGCAATTTTTTTTCATTAGATGTCCATTTTTGCAACGGTAACAAGATTCAAGGGCCTTGCGGAGTTCTGCAATCGCTTGAGTTGCTATAGATTTGGAATGGGCTCTTGCCAGTACATCGTCGACATACATATTGTTTGTGATAATGTAACTTGCTAAGGGATAGAGCGAACGAGTCTCCTCTGATAATTGATGTAGTACCCGGATTGCCAAGAAAGGGCCACAGTTAACACCAAACGTGACTGTGTTGAGCTTGAAGTCACGCAGCTCGCTGTTCTTTGTTCTGAACAAAATTTTTCTGTTAGGGCTTGTGTTTGGGATGCACAAGGATTTGCCGATACATTTTCGTGATATCGGCATTGATGGCATATCAGTAGAAACGCCATCTTAGGATTTGAATTATAAATAGTATTAAGAATAAGAAAAAAAAAAAATTTTAATAACTAAATAAAAACTTAGTTAAAGTCGCATTGAATTAAGGCCTTAGGTGACCTCCTGGACGCCTTCTGCGCTGTGAACTCCCTCGTGGGAGAAGGCCAAAGTGGCGCCTTTTGAGCTGCCGGATAGGTGTAGCTGTAGCCAGGGATCTGGCCAAGCGATTTTTGTGGACCAACAGTCGATCGCTGTATCGGCTTGAGTGGCGATCTGGTCCTCGACAACCGCCAGATTCAAGTCTCTATGCTGACTTGAGTTTCTGACATACCAGGGACAATCCTTGATTAGGCGTAATGCTTTATTTTGCATGATTTACACTCTCGATTCCCCAGATCGGAATGCCATACATCCATACGGGGCAATAATATAGAGGTACACTGTGCGCTTATTGTTGAGAGAAAGCTTGCTCTCCTTTTTCAGTAGCCAATATAGGCTGGCGATTTTGGTTCGGCAACTATTAACAACCGACGTGATGTGGAGTCTGAAGGTTAGTCGCTGGTCGAAGAGCAACCCTATATATTTTACTTTATTGCTTTGTGGAATGTTATCGCCGCAGAAATGCACAGCTGGAGGGACACTTTTCCTCAGGGCGAAGCAAAAGTTTGTGCATGTGGTGCTGTTTATTTTAATATTCCACCTTTCAGACCAGTTGTCTAGAAGGTGAAGGTACTTGGTACCTTTGAAATCGAAGGCAGAAGGCTTATCGGTCGATAGGACGCAGGGTCACTATCAGGCTTTCCAGGCTTGTGGATCATCGAAACAGTGGCAAACTTCCACGAAGACGGGAAGTATTGCACTCTTAAAATCTCATTGAAGAACATCGCAAAAAGAGCAGCGCGTTCTCAGGAAGAGCCTTCAACGTTCTGTTGCAGACCAAGTCGTGTCCCGGCGCTTTTTTGGAATTAAGCTTCTTTATGATATTAGAGACTTCCACCGAGGAAAATGGTGAGATGGGCAGGTCCAATTGAAGTGGAGCAGAAAGCAGTGAGCTAATGACATTCACATCGTTTGGTGAGGCCATTCCATGAGGCTTGAAGCGGTCGGCGAGGTGAGCAGCAAAAGTGTTAGCCTGTTTGCCGTCTGACCGACACCATCTGCCATTAGCGTCTTTCAGCGGGGCCTGCCGGATCGTCTGGCGCTTAGCACTTCGGGTTGCTTTCCCCAGCGAAAATGCTTCATCGTTGCTGGAATCCATATTGACGAGCATATTGTCAAAGAAAGCAGCACGGTGTGAACGTTACGCCTCCTTGAGGTGATAGTCTGCCCTGTGCCAGTTGGTCTTGTCAACTGGATGCTGTGAGCGGATGAAGATTTTTCCACATTTGAGGATAGGACAAATGTCGCAAGCTCCTTCCCTCTTTGGTGCAGCGCTGGTCTCCCCAGAGCCTGTGCTTGGCGTTCCAATCACCGCCGAACATGCGGTCTAGATGACTTAAAAGGTCTGCAAAGTCACCACTCAGCCAAGTGAAGGTTGGAGGGCAGTATATAGAACATACCTCGATATTGCCGAGGCCCGTAGTGTCTATAGCTGAGGCCATTTGTATCTCATTTTTGCAAACTGGTCGGGTAGGAAAATGCTGAATGTTGTTTTTAATAAGGATGGCAGCACCACATTTTCCATTCGTGGCGGATGGATGATTGGCAGGGTAGGAGCAATATCCGTGGACTTTAGGAGTCGAGTTCCCCATTCCACTTCGCTCATTTTTTTGGAAACGCCATTGGCGTTCCAAACCATTATCTTAAGAGAGTTTACTGTTGATTACGCGCATGAGCAAAACCCAAATATGGGTTTGCATGGTTAGCATTTTTTTTTGCATTTCCATTAATCCTCTAATGGTCTCATTTAGCGCGCACTAATGGAAGCGCATAGAGTATCCTGCATATACAATTCTTTAGGGCTAGTCTGCCATTGAGTCGGTTGAACGTCGAGGTGCTGACGTTGATATGCATCCTACATTTGTGGATGTTTATGCTGTACCTGTTGCCTTCCCTGCAAGAAGTGCTGCTTCACGGGTGATCTTTGATTGCCTTTAGTGACATCTGCATACGAAAAGGAGCCTCTAGTTAAGGGAGGATTAGGCGACGTTTGGGAATCGACCCTGTCTATCTAACGGCGTTTTTAAGAGTAGATCGTTTTTGGTTGATTTGTAGCGTTTTGCTTCTTTATCCTGCTGTTGGTTTTGGTAGATATGATCTGCTTTATGTCCCAACTTTTTGAGTTTTGAGCTCATCTACCGTGATCGAATGATGAAGACCTTTAATGACCACTTTGTATGGTCTGTCTTTTTTGAGCTGGTGAGTAAAATATTCCAATCGTTTTTGATCAAGCAATCGCTGAATGGACCTAAAAGTCTCGCTGCCGATGGCATAAAGACGACTTACACCACCAACCGATGTTCTGATTTCCACTTTTTTGAGGTCGATGACTTTTTCAACCATTTTTGTGAGATACGACAAGCTTATCACTCTGGGAAGAGAGATGGGTGGTGGTTTTGGAATTTTTCTTGGGTTTTCTAGATTATTATCTTTGACATTATCATTATCATCATTATCCCGGCAAGCAGGTCTATTTGAAGTTGTTTCATTGGATGCGTCAGATGCGTCGTCAGATTCAGGAAGGTTGATTTGCATACCAATGTCGTCCTCAGTGCTAGATGAAATCTGAAATTATTTTATACACGTTGTTGTCGACAAGAAACAGAGGCTTTCGATCATTTGTGTTATTATATTTGTTGCCCTACTCAAGATGGAAGAACGAATTCAAACAAAGTTGTATCCCAAGCTTAAGGGAAATACTTAAGACAGGTATTTATTGAAGTCATTCGCGAGTAAGCGCACGTTTAAGGATGCGCATGAGCATTTGCGAGCTTTGCCAAACAACGATGTATCGGAGTAGTTGGTAGACTTGAGAGGGGAGGAGTGTGACAATGTTGAGGACATTGGTCAAGACACTGCGGCACTTAGAGGGAATACGATATAGCTTATACACGATGGTTAAGCCGCTCCACAGTAGTAACGCCGTGCAGAAGTGCTCGATCATGGCGTGTTGAGGCGGTTGACAGACAGCTGTATGGATCCGCTCTATGTTAGCTCTGTAGGGAAGTAGGAGCCTGTACTGACACAACATAAAAGAAAAATAAAAAAATTAAATAAAATCTACAATGACGTATGATTTTATTTTTTCTAAAGTAAAGCTTAAATAAAAATAATGACTAATCCATTTTACACAACAACTTTGAGTATGGAATGATCCAAGCGAAATGTACACAGGAAGACGTGTGAAATGTCAGGAAGGCCGTGTCGTCTATCCTATTAATTATTCTTATTTTTTCATGCCGTAAAGTATATTGTGGCTGATTCTAAAAAAAAACATGTAAGAGGAGAATTTAAAGAAGACGCGCATGAATGTTTGTGTACATGTATACAGAAATTCCTGCAATTTGCGCTAGCTGCCGCAAACACGTGGGCAGCCAAAACACATTTTCTTTTGTGTTTCTTACCCGATCTTGATTTAATTTTCATCAGTAGACCTTATTGTACTTTAAAATATTCGTGTATTCTCACAATTGCATTTAAATTGTGGGTTATATTGGTTAATCTACTTGATGTATAGCTTTGTGGTGGTAGCGAGGAGGTGGCGATAGGTATAAAATGAAAGATTCTGATATATATATACTGATACGTTGCTTCTAGAAACGTATCAAGTTTGGTGAATCTAGCTCTCATTATTTACCCAATTTGCTCAAAAAACAGGATTTCGATATCGATTTTTATCGATTACTTTGAAACGGGGCAAGTTATCGTATATCGGAAACAAACTCGATCTACGCGGGCACTAGGAGGCCCTACAGCTAATATTTCAAGCCTCTAGCTCTTATAGGTTCTGAGATCCTTGCGTTCATACATACGGACAGACAGACGGACATGGCTAGATCGACTCGGCTGTTGATGCTGATCAAGAATATATATACTTTATGGGGTCGGAGATGCTTCCTTCTGCCTGTTACATACGTTTGCACAAATACATTATACCCTTTTTACCCATTTTCAATGGGTTCAGCGTATAAAAATCTCATCCTCCATCTTGGTGCTTTAAGTATGTATGTACCTACATAAGGTTTTACAGTCCGCTTAAAAATAAAATACATACATACATTTATATGGAATGCAGTCCATATTCATTTAAATATTAAACAAGTAAAAGGACATACCCTGAACCCTCTTTTTTCAACCCTAAATGTAGCTCGGGCTACGCGCTCGTTTGCTTTAGTAGTAATAAAGATAAATTAAAAAAAAAAAATGTTCCCTTGACAGGGTGCTATCTTTTAACTGGCCGCATTACTTGCTGCCGCCTCTTATCAACAACCTTAACAGCCAAAAATAAAAAAAGGTTTTCCCCGATAGGGTTTGAACTCGCAACAGACCGTATTACTTGCTGCAGCCTCTACTCAACAACCACACCAATAATTGAGTCTTGATGAGAAAAAAACGAATTAAAATAGCAGCACAGAAAACAATACAATCGCAATTGCAATGCTGTTGACAGAATTCAAAGAAGACGCGCATGAATGTGTGTGTGTACATGCATACAGAAATTCTTGGAATTTGCGCTTGCTGCCGCTGATAGAAGAAAAGTCAAAACTAGTTTTTTTTAATCATTTCTGTGTTTCTTAACCGATCTTGATGATACCACTGGTAGAAAAATCACGTCAGCATACCGCATTTAAAGTCCCAAATCGACCATTATTTCGATATAAAGTAATGCCGTCTAGAATAGGAACGTGTGATACCAGCACATTTAGACTTACTTCTGCTTTCAGATGACTTCGATTTTCATATGCGCTTCACTTGCGTAAAACGAACTTGACAATCAACGTCGAATAATCCAAATTTTGTATTCGCGAAATTAAATATTTAGGATTTATAATTGGCTATGGCCTATTAAAGACGGACCCCAGCAAAATAGAATCCATTAATGAATTCCCTTTTTTCAAAAAGCGTAAAGCAACTCAATCGTTTTCTGGTACAGTCGTCTCATTCAGCTTTATGCAACTGTTAGCTTTCCGCTTACCGAGTTGCTAAAGAAATTTAAAGTATTGAAATGGAACACTTATGCTGAATCTCCTTTCAACGACTTAAAAAAAACTTCTATTTTCTGCGCCCGTATAAGCCACCCCAGATTTTTCAAAACTTTTTAGATTATGACCAAGGTCCTTTGTTGACCTTTGACCTTTCTTCACCTAATTTCAAATCGTAAATTGAACTGAATGATACTATTTCTTTCCTTTTACCAATCCAGATTACCTGATTAACAAATAATCGACGGTCTCATATATAAACGGACTGAGTGAGAAACAATCATTAATGAGAAACAATCTTGGAAGCTTTGGATACCGTCATCTCCCACCCTACAAGTGATTGAGAGAGCTGACAATTCTCCTATTACTCCTGTGACATCAGAAAATAGAAAAACTCAATAGCTACTTGTTTTGAACAAAAATGTCGGCACAAATTCATGAATATATAATCAATTGTGGCATTTATCGGCAAACGAAATGCGCCAATCTAGTTTTGAAATCTCCTATATGGAAGCCTATGACGTCGGAACGGCCATTTTAGCTCTACATGGATCTTTTGGGGCCATATCCTGGGTCAGGGAACGGGTCTTCTGATGTTTACAGACCATAACATTTAATTTTAATTTAAGTGGGATCTTCGCGGGCTCACAGCCAACAAAATTATCGACTATCTAGAAAACACTCTCTCTTTCACTAAGTCCTTGGAAATGAATTTGAGTGCAGAAAGTCACCGACCAAATCTTTGACCCCCTTTTCCACCAAGGAGGGATGGATTTCCAAAAAGTGCGAAACAGCAACCAGATGGATTTTGACAAATATCTTTGAAAATGTTTATGAACCCGATCGAAACGATCGAAACGTTGTTCGCGATTTTTCCACCCATGCGAATGGAATTTCCCGAAATTCCCTCGTAACGTGCGCCTTGATCACTTTAGGTATTTACAGTTAAAATTTCAGCTTTCTAGTTCTTACGGTTTGGACTGTGCGTTGATAGCAAATCAGTCAGTCAGTCAATCAGAGATTTCAGCAAATGTAAGAAAAAGGCTGTACCAAAATATCGCTCATACGAGCTCGAGACCCTCGCAGATAAAATGCATTATTTACTCCTTAAAGGCAAATATCAAAAGGTTGACCTGACTCCAAGGTACATTGATTGTGGGCATATCTCCAATCATTCAATTGTAGTATTGGATACAGGAAGGGAGAACGCATGTTGTATGCTCATTGCTTCTAAATCCTCAGCGAAAACTATTGAAAAGCGCACAAACCTAGTTAGGATAACCGACAATTGGCTTCTTGCTGGACAGCAAGGAGCTTATTAAAATCAGGAGTATTTCATCGAAAGATAAAAAGCCACAGAGAGAAATGCATCAAAAGTTAACATACTCCAAAACACAGTGCATATTGACATAACTGATCAAGGTAGATATTTTGCTAGCACCAGGTTTAGGGAATTTTGTTCTTCACACTAAATTAGCTTACATTTGATTGCAACAGGCGCCAGTCGAGCTAACGGCCAAGTAGAACGTGTGATGAGCACCATAAAAAGCGTGGCAAGACGCTTTAAAGGAAATACAGCTGGCAATATATTGCACAACAATTCAAGTAACGAAATACTCCGTTAGAATTGTTAATCGGTAAAGGAGCAAGGCCATTAAGAATTATAACAATAGTAGATGAAAGAAAAATTGATAAAGATTATGTTGCGCTATTGAGCTTTTTCAATAGATATAAATAACTTTATTTTATTTCTTGTGCTCCAATTTATTTATATATTTGTTATAAGTTACGAAAAGCAGGCAGACCCGAAATGGTCGGTGTTTATTATTTAAGAATTTAACAATGGCAAGCGAACCCGAATTGGTACGTGCCGACTTAACCGAAGCGACAATTGCGACAAATTAATATGTTTTTATAATGCAATAAGACAATGCGTACCAAATGCACGAAGCGAACGAACTTAACTAAACTCGACGCACTGCATCGAGGCCTTCGCAAACGGTAATGTTAGGGCAATAAATGATCGTTACAGCGAAGAGCGCTAGTTTAATGTAAATAATCTTAAGTGCTAAATTTAAGCAGTTGCTTCGCAGAGCAAGTATTACAAGATAAGAAGGCGATGCTGCTCTTATCAGTGGCGAGGTCACTCCAGCTGTTTTGGCTCCGTAGCCACTCATTCTCCCCCCGTTGGAAGACTTGGTCTTTCAACTGAGTCCTTAATGGGCAGTAGGCATAGCTTGTTTGCAGCTCTCCTTGTCTCTCTTGTTGCGTTGCGCAAGATAGCTACGTGAGCGACTCCATCCTTTCCCACGATTAGCTCAGTGATTCTCATCTCATAGATTTTCATCCTTTACGACGACTAGTTCGTTGACGGATAGGCCTGGATTCGGGGTACGCCATTTGGAGCGCTGCTGAAGCAACATTAAAAATTCTTCACGCCAGCGGGACTAAAACAGTTGTTAAAGGTATGTTACGCGTTGCCAGCCATCCAGACTATTGAATTGAAGTTGCGTCACATCAGGCTCAACGAGCGATGAGCTGGGTCCACCAATTAAATAATGAGCTGGAGTTAACACATCTGGGTCTGCGGGATCTTTTAAAAGAGGAAACAATGGCCTGGAGTTAATTATCGATCCTATGTGGCAGACTAGGGTGCGAAGCTCTTCAAAGTTGAGAACACAAGAGCTAACAGCACGATAAAAATGATGCTTCGCTGTCTTCACTGCTGCTTCCCAAAGGCCGCCAAAATGTGGCGTGCGAGGGGGAATAAAATTCCAATCAATGGAATCATCCATGCAAAACTTGTGCACTGAGTCAATATGATTGCGACTGATGAATAGACGCTTGAGGTAAAGAAGCTCGCTCCTGGCGCCGACAAAGTTGGTAGCGTTATCCGACCATATCTAAGATGGCCTGCCTCGAGTCGATATAAACCTCTTAAGTGCATTCAAGAATGAAGCCGTCACATTCTCGAATTTATAAACATATGCGAATATACGCTACATTGTATCATAAGAATTGACGTATTTACAAGTGACTGATATATCCACGAAGGGAGATGACGCAACAAGGACATTTTTTCCTAGCTCGAACTCTGGCCTTTCAGGCAAGCAAGAAAGCTGGCCAGTCTAATTTGTTTCCACATAGAAATTCTGGGCTGTTGAACCACAGTGACGCTTATATAATTCAGCAGGTGTGG
>NW_026999058.1:0-24770 GCF_035044405.1 Drosophila montana | reverse complement strand
ATGGGTAAAAAGAGTATAATGTTTTTGTTTATATGTATGTAAGAGGCAAAAGGAAACATCTCTAACCACACAAAGTATATATATTATTGATCAGCATCAATAGCCGAGTCGATCTAGCCATGTCCGTCCGTCTGTCCGCCCGTCCGTCTGTCCGTATATATGAACGCAAGGATCTCAAAAAAAAAAAAAAAAAAAAAAAAAAAAAAAAAGCTGTAGGTCCTCCTAGTGCCCGCGCAGATCGAGTTTGTTTCCGATATTTGAGAACTGCTGTGTTTCCAAGTAATCGGTAAATATCGATATCCTGTTTTTTGAGCAATTTTGGTAAATAATAAGAGCTAGAGTCACCAAACTTGACATGTAACTTCTAGAATAGTATATATATATATATATCAATTATCTTTCATTTTATAGCTATCCCCACCTCCCCGCTACTACCACATAGCTATAAATCAAGTAAAAACATCAATTTATGCTTCCCACCAAATAAGCCACAATTTGAATGAAATTGACTTATAGAGAATACATAAATATTCGATAACGCAATAAGATGTACTGTAGAAAATTTCATGAAGATCGGTTAAAAAGCACAAAGCTTGAATGTTATCAAAAAAACCATGCTTTGGATTTCCTCGCTTCAGCTGCAGCAAGCGCAAATTCCAAGCATTTCTATATACAAGTTTACACACACCTTGATGCGCGTCTGCTTTAATTCTATTAGCATTACAATTGAATCATATAGTTTTCTGTGGTGCTATTTTAATTAGTTTTTTTTTCTCATTAAGACATAGTTATTGGTGTGGCTGTTGGGTAGAGGCGGTGGCAAGTAATGCATGTCAGTTGCGAGCTCTAACCCTAGCAAATAAACTGTTTTTTTGTTTTAATTTATCTTTATTACTACTAAAGCAAACGAGCCCGTAGTGCGAGCTGTATTTGGTGTTGGAATAAGAGGGTTCAGGGTATCCCCTAGTCGGGTACTCCTGACTAGAACCTCTTACTTGGCTTTCTTATCAAATATACAATAATAATTACGACTAAAATTAATACAATCATTAACGAAGCATCTCCAGACACGTCGTGGAAGCATAAATCTTTTATTTAAACGTGTTGGTCTTTCAATTCTTGAACCTTACTTAGTAGCTCAGAAGTACTAATTTTGGTTGCTGTTAATGAATTCCACATAACATTGAGTATTTCTTTTACTTCTATGTAAGAGGGAACAATAGTTTCTTGTCTTTCCGATTGCATCTTATGGTGAGCAATTAACAATTTGTCTTCCGTTCTAGCTGTACAGTCAGTTACTATAGATCTATAGACACAATTCGATGGTCTGTTTGGTTTGAAAGGTGCAGTTTCGCTCACTAGCACTGCTCCAATGCCAATTTCCCTCACACTCGCTTGCTTGATTGTCATTTGTAGCATTTGTTCATTAGATGGTACGAATCCATCTCAATTACATAACTTAGATGCTTGGAAGTAGCCACAAAACTGCAGGGTAGCGATCTTGTGGAAATGCAGCATACTTTGCGGCATGAGCAGGATGGAATGAGAAGCTCTAACAGACTTAAAATCTCAAAGTTAGGATTAATGATGATAATGATACCCATGCTGTTCTGCCAAGTATCAAACACAACTCCGTTAAGGGAAGGAGAAAGAAAATGGGTAATCGAAAAAACTAAATAACTCCTCATCGATATATCTAGATCCAATGGGCGTGGTAGAGATTGTATCATCCTCTTGGGATCTAATCATATTTTTCGACATGGACCCATATTTTGAGATTGGCATAGAGCAAGCAAACTAGTACAATAATGAGATTCTGTGAGAAACTCGATTCAAAAAAAACCAATAAGAAAAAAGCGTTCACCATAGAACTTTGTGGGTTCTTTATATCACATTTTGTTTGGTAGAATGGATGCCGACGATAGGGAAATAATGGAGTAAAACATGAAAACATTACTTCAAAATCAACACAATTTAAACGAATTGCAGAAAAACAGACGTCAGTAATCTACTCAACAACAAATAAAATAAAAAATACCACAGAGGACATAAACAGAAACTTTAAAAAAGATGAGCTATCGAATAGAGAACATGACCGAACTTCTCAAGGAAAGTTATTATGTTTAAGCCGAATACATTTGTTTCTTCATATTAAGTAAGCAACTTAGTTCCTTAATTGATGAAAGCGACAAAATACAAACAGGAATAATAGGACTATTAATTGACAGTAATCATGGGCGACTTAATCTAAACATTTTAAAACCAAGGCAATTTAGGGACTAAGTCACAAAGATAAAAAATAGACTATCCGAAAAGGTAGTACATACTTCCAGGGAAAAGAACAAATACAAAAATCAAGGAGATTTATACACTGCTAAAAGCATCATATAAATGCCAAAATACCATTGTTCAGTGGGCAGCCATCCCAGCTATTAAGAATTATACCAGTACCAGTACAAAAAGATGGATAGATGATAGTTATACAATTAAGTTTAGAATAATTTTGAGATGGATTCGTACCATCTAATGAACAAATGCTACAAATGACAATCAAGCAAGCGAGTGTGTGAGGGAAATTGGCATTGGAGCAGTGCTAGTGAGCGAAACTGCACCTTTCAAACCAAACAGACCATCGAATTGTGTCTATAGATCTATAGTAACTGACTGTACAGCTAGAACGGAAGACAAATTGTTAATTGCTCACCATAAGATGCAATCGGAAAGACAAGAAACTATTGTTCCCTCTTACATAGAAGTAAAAGAAATACTCAATGTTATGTGGAATTCATTAACAGCAACCAAAATTAGTACTTCTGAGCTACTAAGTAAGGTTCAAGAATTGAAAGACCAACACGTTTAAATAAAAGATTTATGCTTCCACGACGTGTCTGGAGATGCTTCGTTAATGATTGTATTAATTTTAGTCGTAATTATTATTGTATATTTGATAAGAAAGCCAAGTAAGAGGTTCTAGTCAGGAGTACCCGACTAGGGGATACCCTGAACCCTCTTATTCCAACACCAAATACAGCTCGCACTACGGGCTCGTTTGCTTTAGTAGTAATAAAGATAAATTAAAACAAAAAAACAGTTTATTTGCTAGGGTTAGAGCTCGCAACTGACATGCATTACTTGCCACCGCCTCTACCCAACAGCCACACCAATAACTATGTCTTAATGAGAAAAAAAAACTAATTAAAATAGCACCACAGAAAACTATATGATTCAATTGTAATGCTAATAGAATTAAAGCAGACGCGCATCAAGGTGTGTGTAAACTTGTATATAGAAATGCTTGGAATTTGCGCTTGCTGCAGCTGAAGCGAGGAAATCCAAAGCATGGTTTTTTTGATAACATTCAAGCTTTGTGCTTTTTAACCGATCTTCATGAAATTTTCTACAGTACATCTTATTGCGTTATCGAATATTTATGTATTCTCTATAAGTCAATTTCATTCAAATTGTGGCTTATTTGGTGGGAAGCATAAATTGATGTTTTTACTTGATTTATAGCTATGTGGTAGTAGCGGGGAGGTGGGGATAGCTATAAAATGAAAGATAATTGATATATATATATATATACTATTCTAGAAGTTACATGTCAAGTTTGGTGACTCTAGCTCTTATTATTTACCAAAATTGCTCAAAAAACAGGATATCGATATTTACCGATTACTTGGAAACGCGGCAAGTTCTCGAATATCGGAAACAAACTCGATCTGCGCGGGCACTAGGAGGACCTACAGCTACAATTTCAAGTCTCTAGCTCTTATAGGTTCTGAGATCCTTGCGTTCATATATACGGACAGACGGACGGGCGGACAGACGGACGGACATGGCTAGATCGACTCGGCTATTGATGCTGATCAATAATATATATACTTTGTGTGGTTAGAGATGTTTCCTTTTGCCTCTTACATACATATAAACAAAAACATTATACTCTTTTTACCCATTTTTAATAGGTACGCAAAAAAAAAAAACTCTTTCTCTTTTATTATGTGTCGGTGGTAATGGGGAAATATTATTTGCTCAGAAAACATAAATTCGTTATCGATTTGTATCGGTTACCGATTGTTATCGATTGTTATCAAGTTATCGATTGTCGGAAATAAACTCGTACTGCGCAGGCACTAGGAGGACCTACATTCCAAATTTCAAGTCTCTAGCTCTTATAGGTTCTGAGATCTTTGAGTTCATACATACGGGCGGACGGCCAGACGGACGGACGGACAGACAGAAGGACATGGCGAAATAGACTCGGGTACTTATGCTGACCAAGAATATATTTACATTATGGGGACGGAAATGCTTCCTTCTGCCTGTTACAGACATTTGCACAAATACTCTACTCTACTCTACTCAACAGCCACAACAACCATTAATATCAGGGGAGAAAAAAATGAATTAAAATAGCAGCACATGCACACAGCACAGTTAACAAAACAATCGCAATTGCAATGCTGTAGATAGAATTCAAAAAAGACGCGCATGAATGTGTGTGTGTACATGTAGAAATTCTTGTAATTGGAGCTAGCTGCCCAAACGACGTGGGCAGCCAAAACACATTTTCCTTAAGAACTTCTGGTTTCTTAATAGATCTTGATGAAATTTTGAACCGTAGATCTGATCTTATTGTACTATAGAGTATTCGTGTATTCTAAAAAAGATAATTGCATTTAATTTTTAGTCAACGTGGGAACCCCAAGGGTGCCTGCAACCATTTTAGTGTGCCCTGAGAGAGTAAGACTGCTGAGAGTGGCAGCCGAACGTCCGGCCTCAAAAGCCGAACGTTCAGTATGAAGCCGCATCTCGCTCAGCGCACAACACCCCAAAAACATATGTGTGTATGCATGTGCAGAGTTTGCCTCGCTCCCACTCATTGCTTTGCGCGCTTTTGTGCATCTCTTTCTCCCTGCATAGCTTCTCAAAAAACCCCGAGATGTACAAACATACATATGTTTGTGTTGTGTGGATGTGCGCACAAGTAGATCATATTATTATTATTATTATTAATGATAATACTTGTGCACGCGCACACTTTTTCGAGGGAGTAGTCATGGGAAATTATAAAAGGGTTTGGCCTGTTCATGTGCAAAACTCCTATTTTCCATGCTTGTAAATGGTAAGGGTACCTGAACGTTGGCATGTGTGCATGATACTTTTTGGGCCTGCCAAGCACGCACACTTACACACTTTTAATATAGATGGAATCATTTATGCGATTGTTTGCTTGTTTGTTGCCTGCCTGTTCGATGCAAATTTGACAAGATTTGAAATTTTTAGCATTTCTGAATTTCGAGCTCTACACACTCACACACACAAATGTGTGAGCCGATCAAGGGTATGTCGTGAGACAACCCTTCTTCTTTGGCCTACTAGCACGGTCTTTATTTTTTTGGCATGCCTGTGGTGGGTTTGCGGCCGCGTAAGGCACAAATGTGTGAACAGGCAATGAAAACAGGCGAACCGCACTTGTCGCTTGCTTGCTCTTTGAAATATGCCATAAAACTCTTTAACCCAAACTTTTTACAATGTCAAAGAATACATAAAAAGATCACTTGCATTTTTTCCGCACAAAATTTTAGCAAACGTACTTTTTAGAAAATGAAATATTTAATACTCACATTGACGGCGAACTTAATGGAAAGGGGAGTCGATATTACCAACGACTCAGACGCTAAGTCAGATAACATTTAGAAAGAAATATATATATGATACAGACATTAACCAATCGAATTACTCATATAATTGATATAAAGATTTTTTCCGGCCATTTTTGCGAGCAGCAAAAAGTACATACGTACGTACTTGCATACATAGTATAAATGTATATACTTACATCACTCCTGCATTTAATAAAATAAATACACATATCCAAATAAAAACATAACACAATTACGATTCGCAGATCTTACGATACAGATCTATTTATTTCCACACAAAACTTTAATGATTAAATATATTTTTGTTGATGGATTTTTTGCCAAATGCAATAAAGAGAACAAAGAAATAGGGCTACGACCTCAATGTAAAAATTTTTAGAGCGTTTCGACATTTTGTTGTTAGCCTTATAAAAAGAAAAAAATGTTATTTTTCCATTAATATTTTAAATTGATAGACAAAAATTAAAAATTATTTTTAGAACATTTGCACTGCACTGTGCAATGTTCACTGCTCCCCAATGGTCCCCTCCTTTATCTCTTCTTGAGGATGTATATCATCCTACTTTACAGGTTGCAATTTTCAATTGTAACTCTCTCATTTCGTGCTCATCAGCTACCAATAAGCCCCGCCGTTGCTTTCAACGTATTCATGTAACCGATTGGTATTTTTTATATGACTCGGTTGATATGAATTCTGCTATTAATTTTTTTTTATATCACCCTAAACTCCCTCTTAGATATGTGTATTCCCAAGTCAATTCCTTCGACTACTTCTTCAAAGCCACCCTGGTTCACTCCCAGATTATCAAACCTGAAAAATATAAAATCTTAATATTTTAAAAAGTTTAATAAGTCTGGTCCGAGTACTGACTTGGCTAAATATTCCATAGCCAAGTGGAACTTCTTTCTTTTGAATTCTCAATGCTATGAGAATTATCAAACTCGTTGCAAAAGGCAATTTGCCCAAAATCCGAGACAGTTTTACAATTTTGTAAACTTGAAGCGTAAATCTTCAAGTTTGCCATCTTCTTTTTCTCTCGGGATGGATAAAGCTAGCGATGACTCTGATTCTGCTAACCTCTTTGCTAATTTTTTCCAATCAACCTACTCTTGAGTCTGATCTAATAATAACTCTTACCCTTATACTATTACTTCCTCTAGCTTTATACCTGCTCCTATTATTTCCTATTAATCTGTCCTTTCAGCTATAAATTTTTTTAAATCTTCTTACTCTCCTGACTATATTCCTAGTTGTCTACTTAGAGAGTGTACTTCTTCTCTTGTTGACCCATTGCTAAAGCTTTTTAATCTATCCCTTGAATATTCTGTACTTTCATCTCTTTGGAAAGAATCTTATATCGTTCCTCTCCACAAGAAAGGTGGAAAGTCTGATATACAAACTTAAAGGGTCCATTGCAAAGGGTCCTTTCTAAAATACAAACTGATGTCATTTACACTGACTTTAGTAAGGCGTTTGACTCTGTGCACCATGATATTTTACTTCTTAAGCTTGCCCTATTAGGTTTCTCCCGTCTCTTTTGCATTGGATTAGTTCTTATTTAAAAGGTAGGACCCAAAGAGTAATGCTGAGGCTGACTACCTCGAAACAGATTCACGTTACTTCTCTTGTTCGCCCTATCCTTGAATACTGCTCTTGTATCTGGTCTCCGCAGTATAACAATAGCCAGGATCGTATTGAATCTGATCAGAAGCAATTTCTGGTTTTTTTTCCTTACGAGGTTAAAATTGGGACCCCAATCTTCGGTTGCCATCCTACTCCAGCAGGCTGCTTCTTGTTAATCTTCCGTCGTTAACCAACCGTAGGACAATTCTCGGTGTTGTCTTCCTATATTTGTTGATTAATGGCGATATAGATTTTCCTTTTCTTTTAGGGCGTCTCTCATTCATTGCTCCATCTCGACCTACCAGGAATTATCGCCCCTTTTTCCTACCAACGTGCGCAACAGAGTACGCTATGCACAATCCCTTTCGCATGTTATATAAAAATTACAGTAACAGTTTTCGAAGTTATCCTTTTCCAATACATCAGGCTTATACCATCGATACTTCTATATCTGGCAGTGACTAATGCTCGGACTACCGCCTATTCACACTCCGATTACATTCCAATAGCAGATGGCGAACTATAAGTTTGGAGCCAACATTAGGCAACAAAGGCTATTATACATAAATATCGAATACAGGAGAGAGGAAATCCCTGAAGCTAAAAAGGAGCATAACCGGTCATCTTAACGAAACACTTTTAGCTAGGAACAGAATGCTAATTATCGATGTTCAGAACCTCGTGCTCACATTAGCTATTGCTTAAGCAAAGATAATAAATCCAACCATCTTAGATCACACCGATTTTAAATCACAGATATCCCTGTAACTAGCTAAATGGATGTTTTTAATATTAAGATATCACAATTCGATAGAATCATCTACTGCATTATTAAAAACCCTAGAGCTATGTTCATATGCAAACAAATCCAAAAATTCCCTGTCGAACATAATCACACAGTCGTGCAAATTTCAGATAGCATCTTAGCGGAATGTGATGGAGGTATACTCTAGCAGTCACAAATTGCGTCCCAACGACATGCCAGTTTCCATGTCACATTCGACCATACAGCGTTAGTCAATGGCACCAGGTTCGTTGATCGCAACAATGTTGTGAGCAAATTCCTTGGAGTCGCATCCATCTTCTATGCTGTCTTCCTCTGCACGCATGAGAAAAATATGAAAAGCCCACTAGATAAGGGAGGAAGGGGCAACATTAGTCACGGTCGAGGACGACCATGTTTTAAAGGGGGGCAGGAGTAGTTAACAAGTTCCCCTCGCACGTAGTAATATAGTACTTTATAAGTAACCTTCGCATTGGCTAACAACTGCACTCATGGCGCTCACACCACGAATGCTGCGGTTCAGCGCCCTAATCGCAACGGCCAGAGGCGGTAATCATTCATCATTACATTGCTATCAAGTGAAGTCGAACATCACGTCACGATGAGAGCCCGCCACCAGGACACCAACAACATTGGATTGAGCAGGAAGCCTACCGACACCCGTTACTGGATTCATGGTAGACTTAACTTGCATAATTGATACACTATTTTTAAGGGTGGGAGGAGTGACATAAGAACTAATCTTGCACTATATTTTACCAATAATACTTAAGCTTTTTAACGTAAGCAATTTAATAAAGATCGGTTAATAATAGGCCGTTGACAGTTGCCACGTAGCCAATCAGTCATGCAATTATGCGCTAACCAGAACAACATAAATTAAATATAAACATTAAGGCCCATCCCAATAGTGCGCATGCATTTGCGTCTCGAAATCTAAAATGTAAACACAAGACCAGAGGATTCATTATAATCCAATTGCCACAGATCAATTCTTGATTCCTCGCCTATCAGAAAAGTTATTCAGATGCTAAACAAAAATTAAATAAATAATTTTGTTTGAGTTGCCAATGTTTTTACAGCTGTTTTAAAAATTATAGCGAAGAATTAAAGAATAATTGGGCTTTTCACAACAACACGCTATAAGGCGTTAGTTATCCGAGATTTATATATATTGATTTGTACACGTATTTTGGCTGTGGCTTAGATGCATTTTTTTGCTTCACCTAGATCAACAACGAACAAAAAGTGTATAAAGATAAGAGAAGAATATGCATTTAATAGCTGCTGCGACAAGTGCAAGAGAAGCTTACCGACCTTGTTTACAACGAAAATCTGCTTTGACAAACTATTTGTACCATCTCTTTTTATGTTTGAATTTGAATGTTTTCTAATGGTAATGGTGATTAAACTCCTGCAGAAACCAACAAACATCGTATTGCGATAGCCGCGTCTAAAAATTTTTTTTTTTTATTAAATAATACCCTCCATGTAAACCCCTCGAGAAATAATACATTTGTTTTTTTGAAATTTTATTTTTAAGAAAAAAAATTGAAAAATGAAACCTAAGGAAATGCTGAGTGAGTCATAAATAAAAAAAAAATATATCTATATATAAACAACCAACAATCTACAATCTATATATATATATATATATATATATATATATATATAAACAACCAACAATCTACAACCGGAAAATGTCAAAAAAATACATATAAAAAAGTAAGCAAATGCTAAGTGAGTAAAAACAAATAAAAAACAATACAACACAAAAAACAATCAACAACAACTGCTCCACCCCACATCGGCTATCAACAAGCATAATTAAATATTATGATAAGCAGTTGAAATCAAATGTCAGTGAAGTGTTCCCTACTAGGGGACACCCTGAACTCTCTTTTACCAACACCAAATGCACTTTGCGCATAAGATCGTTTGTTCTAGCAGTAAAAAAAAATTTTAAAAAAAAACAAAGATTTTATCTCAATCGGACTCGAGCCCACTTGCCACCGCCTCTACTCAAGAGCTACACCAACATCTTATTTTCGTTGAGAAAAAACACACGGCACTGAATACAATACAATCACCTTTCCAATGTGTGAGTATATGTATACAGAAATTCTTGCAATTCGCGCTAGCTGCTGCAAACGTTTTCTTTAATAACTTCTGTGTTTCTTAACCGATCTTGATGAAATTTTCAAAAGTAGGTCTTATTGTGGTATAGAATATTCGTACATTCTCAAAAAACGATTGCACTCAAATTGGGGCTATAATTTGTGAGTATTGGTTTCTTTATTTGGTTTTTTACTATCTTATATAAGCGGGGGTGGCAATAGCAATAAATGAAAAATACTTGATATATTTATACTATTCAAGAAGATACATGTCAACTTTTGTGGCTCTAGCTCTTAATCCTTACGAGATTTGCTCAAAAAGCAGGTATTGATTTTTATCGTTTTCTTGAAAACGAGACATGTTATCGAATATCGGAAACAAACTCTTATTGCTCGGTTACTAGGAGCAACTACGCTTAAAATTTCAGTCTCTAGCTCTTATAGGTTCTGGGATCCTTGCGTTCATACATACGGACGGACGGACGGACAGACAGACAGACATGGCTAGATCGACTCGGCCTTTGATGCTGATCAATAATCTATAGAGTTTTCGGGGTCGGAGATGCTACCTTCTGCCTGTTACTTACACTTGCACAACTACATTATGCCGTTTTAACCAATTTTCAAAAAAAAATTAAAGCTATTTTTCTGTAATAACTATTAGTTTTGCAAGAAATTTAATTTTAATATTTTCGAATGTTATTAAACAAATCTCATATAATTTGAATAACTTCACATTTGTGTTTATTTTGTGATCTAATGCCAAGACTTCAGAATTCAGCGGACAGTAGTATCGACGAATTGATTTCTACTTATCTAGAATTCCAGTGAAACAACATGAGTGAACAACAGATAGCCAAGTTAGTAGCGATTTTGCGCGAGGGCCTTGCACAACAGACATAAATTTTTTAACAAAAAGTAGCAGCAGTTACAAAACAGCTAAACAGTCTTAAAAGACGAAGAAAAATTTCAGAAATACGGGAGTCAATGGTCTCAAGGCTGTCGTCAATACAGCCAAAAAGAGACTAATGACTTACGTCAGAAAAAGAATCCACACTTTGAAAAGGTCAAAAGCGAAATAATCGGGGACAGCCCAAGACAGGACAAAAATCGAGCAAAAGTTCTTATTTAATTTAATTTAATGTATAATCAAACTTTTACTATTTTGAAAATTCTTTAAAAACTTGACGGCATAATTGGATGGATAGATTTGACAGTGCCTATTCAATCATTTATTGTCAAAACGTAAATTTTGTATTCGTGGATGTTCCCATTGGCTTTTTTACCCTTTAATAATATATCTGGTGTACTCCAAGTTGCACCCATACGCTATGGGCGTTTTTGAGTTTATCAACACGGAAGTTGAACAATTTCTAGCGAACGGCATAATAAGACCGTCGATCCGTCGAACCGTCGACCGAATCGCCTTATAACAACTCACAGTGGGTCGTCGACATCAAGGGTGTTGACGTAATAGCTCATACATTAAAACGCATTTTGCATGTTGAATCAAAGGACTAGACTAGTTGAATCAAGTTTTCGCCAAATAGAGTTGGCGGATAGAGGCAGAGAAAAGATAGAATTTTCTGTCAATAACGAAGTTTTAATTCTGCAGATTTAAAAGAACAACCCAAGCATATTCCAGAGAGCAACAGAAGATGTCTTCCAGGAGTAAATCGTTTATGTAGCTAACGTTATAATTTTCTTCTTGGGGAATCTTCTAAGCCCAAGTTCTTTAAAAAGAGCGTTGAGTATTTTGGATTCACTGTCTACATAGGTGGAATACAAACGTCTTTTGCAAACGTTCCAGCTTCCAAAATCCTTGTTCAGTCTTATTTCTCATTTTTAAGGGTAGCAAGTCAGTACATGTGCTTCATAGACGGAATTGCCAATATCGCGTGACAACTAACAGAAATCTTAAAATTTTAACTGACACCAAAACAGCTAGAAAACTGAAAGAGATTCATCAGAGATTAATGACAAACGCGTCGGTTCATGGTCTTGGTGCTGTATTGTCTTAGGTTGAACATTGTGCGATAATAATATAGTCACTTTTTGGTGTTTGAGGTGAACGGACGTGCTCGCGGAAAACAATTAAAAACCAAAACTCGAGTGCGCGCCCAAACGGCCAAAGCGGCTATTGCAACTCCGCACAAAGAGTGCAACGCACCAAAAATTACACAAAAACAAAAAGAAAATTAAAACAAAACTAATTGCTGACAAAGCAATTTGTTTTAGGTGGATCAAAATAAAATCAAACACAAAATAAGGTGGTCACAAATTGAGCAAGTCGTCTGCGTTGCCGTGCTGACATGCACCCAGCGGCAATACCAATAGAGCCACCATGCCAGTGAGTGCTGACAACAGCAATGCACCCACAATAAGTAACAAGGGGCCGTCTCGAACAAATGAGGTAGGCCAACTAAATGCTGACGCCGCTAAGCCGCCGAGCACTTCAAAGCTTAACAGCCGCTTAGCAACACCTGCTAATAAATTCTCTGCGCTGATGTCTGGAAGAAGTTTCACCTTCCTACCCTATAATGGAATCCGAAGACCCCGGCAGCAGCCCACATGCTGGTGCTAGTGCAAATAGAGGCCCCGTTGACGCCCTAGTGCGTATAATAGATATCATCAAACCCAATTCGCACGCCGCAGCCGCGGCTCGAATGATTCAAGCACAGACGAAAAAAACAAATGAAAAGCGCAAAGTCTTAGACAGCAGGTCCCCACCTGCCGCGCGGCGAAAACAGAACAAAACTGACACCAGTCCAGATGGCACTCATGCTTCCAATAGATATGCACTCTTGGCCCCACCCGATAACGTCGAAGAAATGGATACTGACGAATCAGAGGCCGAGCAAGAAGAGAACTTGCAAGCCTCAGCGACTCCTCAGGTTGTGGGCGGCAGCCAGCCTATCGCTGTCGCCCATGCCAGCACCAACAATGCCCCCACTGGAGGAAAGAAGCCACCCCCCCAAATCGCATCGACGACATCAACGACGTGTGGCTCCTACTATCCGAAGTAGCTGATAACTTGACCATCAAATCCAACCTAGGTAGGACTATGCGACTCCTAGCCAATGATGTGCCCACATACAGGGCCATCATACAGATACTGGAAGAACATAAAATTGAGTTCTACTCATATCAGCTGCAGGAGGAGAAGCCCTACCGCATAGTAATCAAAGGCCTCCACCACTCCACACTCAACCGAGAACTCATCGACGACCTGCGGAGCCAGGGCCATACCGTTCTCCACGTGCACAATCCGAGCAGCAAAGCTACCAAGGAGCCCATGAACATCCACTTCATCAACTTGCAGCCGGCGGCCAACAACAAGGAGGCTCTTACCATCAGGAAGCTGTACAAGCAGGTGGTCAAGGTTGAGACTGCTCGAAGAAGCCAGGATGTGGTGCAATGCCATAGATGCCAGGAGTACGGGCACATGGCCACATACTGTAGAAAACAACGCAAATGCGTTAAATGCGGGCTCAATCATCGCTCTGCTGATTGCACACGGCCCGACTCAGTTCCGGCAACATGCGTCCACTGCGTTGGTAACCACCCTGCCAACTATAAGGGCTGCGAGTGGTTCACCGAATATACAAAGCATGCGGGAGCCCCAAAGCCCGCCAAAATGAAAAATCTCCCACCGACTCAAGCTAACCGAAGCCGCAGCAATAAAGTTCATGGGCCTACACCTGTTGTCTTCCCCCGTACAGCACCCACTGAACAAGTAGAAGAGCTTTCATACGCCGCTGCCACCAGAAGAGGACTAGCTGCATTCAGCAAAGAGAACAACGTCCCCAGCGGTAGCCAGCGAAAAGGACCAGCGCAAGCAAGGCTACATAGATTGCTGAGGGAACAGCAACAGGAGAGGCTGACTACGCAACAACAGTTACAGCAGATACCTGGAAACGGGGAAGGCAATCGGGATAATTCTGCTGTCAGAAACTAGAACCAACGGTCCTACTTTCCCCAAAATCTATGGCTTCGAGGCATACCTTGTACACTGGACTCAAAATCGCTCAGCTAGCAGTGGCTGCGCTATCCTCGTCCGGAGTAACTTGGTTCATTTCCCGCAATTGAGTATTACTAACCGTGTTTACCAATACTCGACTGTGAAAGCCTCCACTGATGCTGGTAACGTGGACTTTGGAGCAGTCTATTGCAGACCAAATGAGCAGACGTCGACTGATGACTTCAACGACATACTCAACTCGGCTGGAAGCAGATATCTGGTGGGAGGCGACTGGAATGCACATCACTGGCTGCGGGGCTTCAACTAGCTAGCAGCCTAGCGCATCGTCAAGCGAAGGTACTGACCACAGGTTCTCCCACAAGATACCCGTACGCCAGCAGAGGCACTCCGTCTTGTATAGACTTTGCTATCTACCAGGGGATCCCTGACCAGTGCCTCTCAATCGCTGACGGTTGGGATCTCCCCAGCGACCACATGGCCCTGATAGTAACCCTGGAGAGCAGAGCCAGGGTGGTCAGCGCAATACCGAGGAGACAGAGTGAAAGTATTTACCTGAACACCGAAATCTGCACTGGTCGGGATGTAGAGGACGCCATTGAGCTGCTTAGCGCAAAGATTCGCGCAGCAGCAGCCGAAGCCACCTCCCCACCAGTTGCCAGGCGGCTGGACAATGCTGGCAACGGGCTGCCCGCAGACATAGCCAACTTGCTCAGGATCAAAAGGCGATGCAGACGCAGGTTCCAGACGACACAGCATCTGTGGGACAAGGTGGAGTGGCGAAGAGCGGAGCGGCAACTCAAGGAGGCCCTTCGCAGACACAAAGACGCATCCTTCTCTAGAAGGTTGGAGAGCATGGACTATACCCATGACTCAGGATACTCGCTCTTACGAGCAACTAAAAACCTGAAGCGCCAACCCTGGAGAACCGTTCCCCTTCTTCGCTACAATGGTAAATACTGACTTACAGACTTACAGGCCCTACCTATGCGCGCGCTCCTTTTTATAACGTTGATCTTTAACGCCATATTAAGGACGCAACACTTCCCTGCCCAGTGGAAGTTAGCGAGGATCCATATGATGAATATGACCCTGAGTCATATCGGCCGATCAGTCTCCTGCCTTCCTTGTCGACGGTCTGGGAAAGACTTGATTGTCGCCCGACTTTCAAGGCTTATGGATCACATGGCCATCCTTCCTGATCACCAATTCGGATTCAGGGGAGGGCATGGCGCTGTTGAACAGGTTCACAGAGTGATTAAGCATATTCTCAAAGCTTACGACGACAAAGACTACTGCTATGGAGTCTTTGAAGACGTTAAGCAGGCCTTCGACCGAGTCTGGATTGATGGATTGGTCCAGAAAATCAAGATGAGTCTTCCCTCCACCTTCTTTCTACTTCTGCGCTCTTATCTAATGGAGCGAAAGTTCGAACTCAAAGTTAGAGCAGCAATCTCTCCTGCCCGCAAAATGAAGGCAGGTGTCCCCAAAGGCAGCGTACTGGGCCACTTTCTCTACAATTTGTACACGGCACGACATCCCCACTCCGGATGAACTACACGAGTTTGCCACCCCAGGCAAATACTTGATGGCCACATTTGCCGATGACGTGGCAATATTTTACTCAGCCCACTGCGAGTATGAAGCCACTGACGGGGCCCAGGAATAAATCCACTTGCTTGAGAGCTGGGCACGCAGGTGGAACATCAAGCTCAATGCCTCGAAGTGCCAGGTGGTCAACTACACACTGAGGCGTGGCAAGGCTCCAGCAGTCTGGATAGACGGTAGCCCCCTTCATCCTTGCAGAAGTGCCAAGTATCTTGGAATTGTACTGGATAAGAGGCTAAGTTTTCGGGCGCACATCGAGGGCCTTCTTAAGCAGTACCGCTATAAGATGGCCAAGGCCAACTGGCTACTAAACCCCAACAGCCCATTGCCACTTCGCTGCATACGGGCAGTTTACAACGTCGTGGTGGCACCAACTTGGAGATACGGTATTCAGGTTTGGGGCATTGCATCTCGGACAAATCGAAGACGGATTCAGACACTCCTAAACTTGGCCTTGCGCCGAATTACCGGTGCTGACTGGTACGTCAGAAATTCTACCTTGCACAGAGTCCTCAAAATGGAGACCATAGACAGCCAAGTCGGAGCATTCGCCAACCGGTACAACGAACGCTTGCAGCGACACTGCAACCGGGTAGCAAGAGACCTCGCTGGAAGGATTGTAGTCAGGAGGCTCAAGAGAAGATCGTTCAAGGACCTCCTCCAACCACGACATAGGAGACACCCCTGAGTCCCCCGACTACCTACCCAGCCCTATTCAAAAAAGCCGCCTTTGACGTGTGTCAAATAAAATAATAAAATAAATTTCGCCATAAACTAGCCATAGCTTCTTGACGTTTTTGGGCACTAAAAAACCTCCAGAATTTATTTTTGAGAGATTTGAATATCTTTGCAGAGGCTGAGAGTGATGCTCAGACATATGCTAGAAATAGAAAGGGAACGTGAATGCAAAAATTAAAGGCTGGAAAGCTTTTATTGACGAACACAAAGCCAACATTATGTACAAACCTGCGAAAAAGATCTTCGCGGCAGATGTCTTGTCACGCCAGAAAATTAACGCGCAGAGAGGAAAATCTTATATAGTTAAGGAATGGAATAGTAATTGAGGAAAATAGTAATTAATTTTCTTGTGGAATAGAATAAGACATGTAATTTATTTTTCTGTCCGATACACCCAGAACGTTGTAATAGTAGGCTTTATATTTAGGGTTATATTTTCCCCAAAATGAACCGATTAGCAAGAAAATAGCCGCAAATTGTGAGGTATGCACCACAGGAAAATACAACCATTACCCTACCAAATAAACGATAGCCAGATCCCCAATACCATCCTTTGCTGGGGATAACAAATATTTCCTGACCTGCGTTGATAAATATTCTTAATTTGCAGTGATCCAACCTTCTTGTCGACGTATAATCGGGGACATCAAAGTCCGATCCTAAAACTAATAAACTTGTTTCCCGAAAAAAAAACAATTTACTGTGAAAAATAAAAGTCGCTTAATTTCAAAACCATTAGATTAATTCAGATAAATAATTTTAACATTCAGGTCTCAAATGCACCACCTCTGCATAATACATCTAACGGGCAGGTCAAACGGTTCCATAGTACCCACGGATATATAGGCCGTTGCAAAAAAATTAATAAGCATTTAACCGATATCAGCATCCCTGGAACCGTAAGATATAATTGGTCACTCTGTGGCCAACAAAAAACAAATATAAGTCTGTAATGGTCGTATACTAATCATCGCAAGAATTTCTACCCATGGGTTGAGTTAAATATGTCGCGATAAAATCGGTTGTTTGGCCTTTCTAAGTTGCAACCTAAATTTTTAGACGTCTTTTATTTAATTTAATTTAGTAGTTTGGTGGATTTTGGTTGATTTGAGTTTCGAGAAGCTTAGGAATGATTATCGGTGCTATAATTTAAAAGAAACTCTCTCGCTGCCTCAGTGACCAATATTTCACTAAACTTGTAACAAGAATATTAGTTCAATTCCCTTACAGCTGCAAATAAAAATTATTGAGACTCTGGCCAAGCCAAGCGTTCTCAGTCAGTCCCAAATAAAGAGTTCCAACCGAAAAAATTAAAAAACCAAAAAAAAATAAAATAAGAAAATGTGTTAAGTCATTGGATATTGATCCACGGTGCAAAGTCTTTAAGCAGATTACAATTTTAATCCGAATCCCGTACCAAGCAGAAAAATTGTATTCTTTAAACATTATATTAAAAAAAAAAGTGGATAAGCAAATTAGAGGAAAAAAAGAAAAACTTTGTAAAAGAAGAAACAAAATATAAGAAGAAAAATATAAAAATAAAGCAGTTACTGGTTCGCGGTGTTGCGCAAAGTGAGAAGACGTTTTATCACATGTAGCGTGGCGATGGCCGACGCCATTTATTTCCAAAAGTCAACAAAAAACTAAGATCATTATTTATAACCAAAGCTAGCCCTATGCCCTAAAAGTGCTGACCCCGCGCCTGGAGCACGGTGTCACATGACGACTGCTTACGTCTGATAGCGTTGGCCGCAACAATGTTGCTGAGCTTAAGCTTCTGGCGTTGTTGTGCAAATTCGCAGACGTTGTTGATCTTGCACTATTGCAATGTCGGTTATGCATGATCGGTCTGGCAATTTCTTTGTTGTTCTTCCTCTGCTTAAGTGGAGTACGTCCTTGGTCTTCTTGAAACCATCAGTAATAACTTGAAGGTCATGTTGCCGTAAAACCCTCTGGTGTTTTCGGTAAGGCTTAGATGCAGCATTGCAGATGACCACTGTCATTCCGGACATTAAAAGCCCTTTTATAAGCCGCTCCTCCAATTGGGCAATCTATCGAAGATTTTTCATACGTAACTTCTGCAACCTTTTTTTCGGTGTACAAAGGTGTAAATTTGTTTCCTAGTCGTTTGTTTGCTTTTACAAGGTCTTAGTCACCTTCGTATTCGCATATTCTGTGCTTTAAGGGCTTACCTCTAAATTCTGCGTCAAGTTCTGGGAGAGATGGATGGATTATGTCGATAGGTTACATTTCGCCTACATATAACGGAATAGGTGTTTCTCCAAGTACCTGTTTCTGAGGCCACGATTTTGTTTACTCGTTGGGTCGTCTTCGGAAAAACAAATTATCTTGCAGAATCTGTTTTACATTTTCTTGAGCAGCCCTGTCAAAGATCGAAATTACCATATCCGCTGAACTCTGTATTTTATTACTTATTTGGTAGTATTTTGAGCTACCATCATATCTTTCATAAACTTTGAATGCGGTATGCGCCGCTTTTCTCCATGAGACATATACTTCATTTCTGCCCTCGATGTCGGGTGGGGACTTCATAATATCTAAAGTTTTGTTGCAGATGACACTTACCCTGATCTACGCTACCTAAACGTTCCCTAATATCTTGCAATTTTTCATTGAAACTTTTTATAAAACACCGGCGTAATCTAACTACTTTTTTTTCACATTTGGCTGCGTTGTTACAGTAGAGACCCATCATAATGGATCATAAAATTGACTGCTTAAAAAATACTTGCCAAAAGCAAATTACGGCAAGTCAAGCAGCAGACCTTTTTGGCTATGTCATAATGTCGGGCATTCTAAATGTGCGGGTTACACTGGCCTAGTGAGGGATGCAATCCGGACTACCGGCTGTTTTAGGTACCACAGCTCATAGTATTCCCACTGACCCCTTGTGGCGCCTAAGCCTCTAGTGAATGTTCCACCGAAGCGATATATTTTTGCTTCTAGGATTGCCTTTCACTTCGCATCAGATGATGTAAAAGCTTGTATACAGGCAAAAATTCAAAAGGTTTTTGGTGACTGGTGACTTCCGGTGTTCGTCAAGGTAGTCATCTTGGAACGCTACATTTTACTCTTTTCATCATTGATCGTCCCTAGATACTGTCTCACTCTCGAGTATTGAAGTATGATGAATATATGAAATTATGCCTTGCATATAAAGATATGTTATCATGTTATCTTATACAAGCCGAAATTGACGAGTTTCAGTCTTGGTGTCAAGTCAACCTGTTACATTTAAACTGCACTAAATGGGAGGTACTGACTTTTTTTTAGAAGCTCTTCTCAATTGGTTTCTTACACCCTTGATAGCTTACCGTACGAGCGTATCAACAGTTCCAGCAATGAAGTTAATGATCTAGGTGTCATTCTTGATCATAAACTTAAATTCGACTCTTATGTTACGACCGTGGTCAATAAGGCCAGAATTGATTTGGGTTTCATCAAGCGATGGTCGAAGGAGTTTGACGATCCGTACATGACAAAGACTATTTATATATATTTTTCACCACAATATTCTATCCGTCGAGACAGAATTGAATCTGTACAGAAACAATTCTTGTTGTTTGCCCTTCGTGGCTTAAATTGGGATCCTCGTGTGCGGTTATCGTCATACTCCAGCAGACTTCTGACGATTAATCTTCCTTCCTTAAGTAGTTGTAGAACCATGCTTGGTGTAATAATTATTCATAAACTAATTACTGGTGAAATAAACTCTTCTGTGTTGACTAGCATATTAAATTTCTCTATCCCTACTAGACAACACGTAATTTTACACCTTTATCGCTTTAATTTTCCTCATCTAACTATGCCTTGCATGAACTGTTCAAGGTTCTTTGTGATGATTACAACAAGCATTACAGAGTATTCTGCTCGAGATCTTCTCATCCTCGTGTAGTCTTCTATTCTAAACTATTAGGCAAGTAGATAGTCTTAGCATAGTTTGTATGTTTTGTACTTCGCGACTCGTGTGGGCGGGATTCGCGCAAAAAAAAGCGCGGTGTTGCGCAAAGTGAGAAGACCTTTTATCAAATGTAGCGTGACGATTGCCGACGCCATTTATTTCCAAAAGTCAACTAAAAACTAAGATAATTATTTCTTATAACCAAAGCTTGCCCTATGCCCTAAAAGTGCTGACCCCGCGCCTCGAGCACGAGAACGTTGGCCACAACAATGAGCTTGAGCTTCTGGTGTTGTTATGCAAAATCCGCAGACGTTGTTGATCTTGCACTATTACAGTATGTCTATGTCTGATCGGTCTGGCAAATTCTTTGTTGTTGGGCGCTCGAGTTAACTTACATTAACGCAGTTGATCGATATACATACGCACAAAGAAAATAAAAAACGAGAAAGAAGGGCTATCTTCGGCACGCCGAAGATTTAATACCTTTGCAGACCCCACCTTTTCATAATGCTCATAGTGATTCGCCCGTATCTAAGAAGCACAGGGAAAATAGTTAATGCCGAGTATGGTTAAAATATCTTAAAAAACAAAAAAGTTTTCTGAATCACTTTTTGGTGTTTAAGGTGAACGGACGTGCTCGCGGAAAACAATTAAAAACCAAAACTCGAGTGCGCGCGCAAACGGCCAAAGCGGCTATTGCAACTCCGCACAAAGAGTGCAACGCACCAAAAATTACACAAAAACAAAAAGAAAATTAAAACAAAACTAATTGCTGACAAAGCAATTTGTTTTAGGTGGATCGAAAAAAAATCAAACACAAAATAAGGTGGTCACAAATTGAGCAAGTCGTCTGCGTTGCCGTGCTGACATGCACCCAACCAGCGGCAATACCAATAGAGCCACCATGCCAGTGAGTGCTGACAACAGCAATGCACCCACAAAAAGTAACAAGGGGCCGTCTCGAACTAATTAGGTAGGCCAACTAAATGCTGACGCCGCTAAGCCGCCGAGCACTTCAAAGCTTAACAGCCGCTTAGCAACACCTGCTAATATATTCTTTAAGCTGATGTCTCGAAGAAGTACTTCAGTTTCACCTTCCTACCCTTTAATGGAATCCGAAGACCCCGGCAGCAGCCCACATGCTGGTGCTAGTGCAAATAGAGACCCCGTTGACGCCCTAGTGCGTATAATAGATATCATCAAACCCAATTCGCACGCCGCAGCCGCAGTCTTAGACAGCAGGTCCCAACCTGCCGCGCGGCGAAAACAGAACAAAACTGGCACCAGTCCAGATGGCACTCATGCTTCCAATAGATATGCACTCTGGGCCCCACCCGATAACGTCGAAGAAATGGATACTGACGAATCAGAGGCCGAGCAAGAAGAGAACTTGCAAGCCTCAGCGACTCCTCAGGTTGTGGGCGGCAGCCAGCCCAACGCTGTCGCCCATGCCAGCACCAGCTCCTCCGTGCCCAAAATAAGGGCCAACAACAATGCCCCCAGTGGAGGAAAGAAGCCACCCCCCAAATCGCATCGACGACATCAACGACGTGTGGCTCCTCCGAAGTAGCGGATAACTTGACCATCAAATCCAACCTAGGTAGGACTATGCGACTCCTAGCCAATGATGTGCCCACATACAGGGCCATCATACAGATACTGAAAGAACATAAAATTGAGTTCTACTCATACCAGCTGCAGGAGGAGAAGCCCTACCGCATAGTATTCAAAGGCCTCCACCACTCCACACTCAACCGAGAACTCATCGACGACCTGCGGAGCCAGGGCCATACCGTTCTCCACGTGCACAATCCGAGCAGCAAAGCTACCAAGGAGCCCATGAACATCCACTTCATCAACTTGCAGCCGGCGGCCAACAACAAGGAGGCTCTTACCATCAGGAAGCTGTACAAGCAGGTGGTCAAGGTTGAGACTGCTTGAAGAAGCTAGGATGTGGTGCAATGCCATAGATGCCAGGAGTACGGGCACATGGCCACATACTGTAGAAAACAACGCAAATGCGTTAAATGCGGGCTCAATCATCGCTCTGCTGATTGCACACGGCCCGACTCAGTTCCGGCAACATGCGTCCACTGCGTTGGTAACCACCCTGCCAACTATAAGGGCTGCGAGTGGTTCACCGAATATACAAAGCATGCGGGAGCCCCAAAGCCCGCCAAAATGAAAAATCTCCCACCGACTCAAGCTAACCGAAGCCGCAGCAATAAAGTTCATGGGCCTACACCTGTTGTCTTCCCCCGTACAGCACCCACTGAACAAGTAGAAGAGCTTTCATACGCCGCTGCCACCAGAAGAGGACTAGCTGCATTCAGCAAAGAGAACAACGTCCCCAGCGGTAGCCAGCGAAAAGGACCAGCGCAAGCTAGGCTACATAGATTGCTGAGGGAACAGCAACAGGAGAGGCTGACTACGCAACAACAGTTACAGCAGATACCTGGAAACGGGGAAGTACTTTCCTCTGCCATCAAGGACATGAGCCGAGCTATCGAGAGGATGGCAGAAATGCAACAGCAGGTTTTGGGTATGCCACAGCAAATCCTTACCCTTCTAACAGCGTTACTATCCAAATGAACACACCACTGAAGGTGCTAATCTGGAATGCAAATGGCATTTTAGGTAAAGTAATAGAGCTAGAGGCCCTAGTACAAAAACACGCAATCGGAATAATTCTGCTGTCAGAAACTATGGCTTCGAGGCATACCCTGTACACTGGACTCAAAACCGCTCAGTTAGCAGTGGCTGCGCTGTCCTCGTCCGGAGTAACTTGGTTAATTTCCCGCAATTAAGTATTACTAACCGTGTCTCCACTGATGCTGGTAACGTGGACTTTGGAGCAGTCTAGTGCAGACCAAATGAGCAGACGTCGACTGATGACTTCAACGACATACTCAACTCGGCTGGCAGCAGATATCTGGTGGAAAGCGACTGGAATGCACATCACTGGCTGCGGGGCTTCAACTAGCTAGCAGCCTAGCGCATCGTCAAGCGAAGGTACTGACCACAGGTTCTCCCACAAGATACCCGTACGCCAGCAGAGACACTCCGTCTTGCATAGACTTCGCCATCTACCAGGGGATCCCTGACCAGTGCCTCTCAATCGCTGACGATTGGGATCTCCCCAGCGACCACCTGGGCCTGATAGTTACCCTGGAGAGCAGGGCCAGGGTGGTCAGCGCAATACCGAGGCTGATCAACGCACGCACTGATCTCGGTGTCTTTCAGAGACACATGAGTGAAAGTATTCACCTCAACACCGAAATCTGCACTGGACGGGATGTAGAGGACGCCATTGAGCTGCTCAACGCAACGATTCGCGCAGCAGCAGCCTAAGCCACCTCCCCACCAGTTGCCAGGCGGCTGGACAATGCTGGCAACGTTCTGCCCGCAGACATAGCCAACTTGCTCAGAATCAAAAGGCGGTGCAGACGCAGGTTCCAGACGACGCAGCACCTGTGGGACAAGGCGGAGTGGCGCATTAACTTTAGTTGCTGCGTCAGAAAACTAAATTCTTCTTTCCAGCTTGCCTATCAGAATGTAAGAGGTCTCAGATTTTAACTTGTTAGCCTGTACTTAGATTCGTTTTCTTTTCATTTTCAAATTATCTGGCTTACTGAGACCTGGCTTAAGCCGGCCATCTCAGATTCTTTCATTTTTACCTCCAAATACACCACTTACAGATGTGATCAAGCTTCCCGTATCGAAGGAGGAGTACTCATAGCTAATGAGTCTGCTCTTTCGTCGGAACGCATTGAAATTCCCAATTTGGAGATTGAGTTGGTGGCTGTAAGAGTTGCATTTGGAAGTTTTTGTATCTTTATTTTAATTTCCTATACACCCCCTCTATCTAACTTGTCCATTTACCAAAGCCATCTAAACGCTATTAAATCTAACTCCTCCCTACTTTCTGATAGAGACCTTTTAGTAGTTCTTGGGGACTTTAACCTTCCAGTTGTCGAGTGCTCATCGCCATCAGACTCAAACTTTCTGTTGCCGTCATCGTCAAACGAATTTATTCATGGTCTACATGAAATGTCCTTACGGCAGGTTAATCGTGTGCGCTATTCAAGAAACAGATCTCTTGATCTAATTTTCGTGTTGGATTCGTTGAACAGTGTTGTGCACAGGATCAATCCGCTTACACTTCCTGAAGTCCCTTTTCATCCAACTCTGGAAATGGTCATTGATTTACCAGCCTGAGTCCCTATCAAGGAATCGGAATTAGCTGAAGGTATGCGTTATTTCCGAAAGGCTGATTTCCATAAGCTATATGATCTTATTCTGCAAGTCGACTGGTCCCAACTGCACAACTGT
>NW_026999057.1:0-63062 GCF_035044405.1 Drosophila montana | reverse complement strand
CCCAAAGACCGCCAAAGTGTGGAGCCCTAGGTGGAATGAAATGAAAGGTTATCTCTTCAGAGGAACAATATGATAGGATAGCATCTTGAGTGCTAGTGTTGAACATGAACTTCTTTAACTCGAGTAGCTTGTTGGATGCTCCGACAAAATTTGTGGCGTTGTCACAATAGATGTGCGACACTGGTCCACGACGGGCAACCATGCGTTTCAACGATTCCAAAAACTTATTCGTTGAAAGATCTGACACGATTTCAATGTGAACGGCCTTTACGGCCATGCAGACATATATGGCGATATAGGATTTTGTGGCCCATCTTGATCATCTAACAGCACTATTTCAAGGAAGATTTGCAATTACTAAGGAAACGAAGAGATTTGAAAAGCAATCTGAAATTTCTCAACCCCTATCATAAATGACTCTTCTGGGGACAAACTCATTAAGGTTGGCGGCAGACTCGAGCATGCTGATATCCCCTATCGTCAAAGGCATCCTTTACTTGTTCCCAAGAAATCGCAATTTGCAATTATGTTCGACATCTTCACTTGCGCAATTACCATGCAGGACCAAAGGCATTAGTTGGACTGCTGCGGCTTCAATTCCGGGTCATAATCGCAAGAGCTTTAGCACGCAGCATTGTTCGTTCTTGTGTACACTGTCTCAGATATCGTCCAGTTCTACTTCGTCAAGTCATGGGTTCCCTGCCACCTAAGCGCTTATCCACAGACAAGCCATTTCGCCAAGTTGGAGTCGACTTCTGCGGTCCAGTGAACACCTATCTTCGAATACGTGGCAAGGGTCCCACAAAATCCTATATCGCCACATATGTCTGCATGGCCGTAAAGGCCGTTCACATTGAAATCGTGTCAGATCTTTCAACGAATAAGTTTTTGGAATCGTTGAAACGCATGGTTGCCCATCGTGGACCAGTGTCGCACATCTATTGTGACAACGCCACAAATTTTGTCGGAGCATCCAACAAGCTACTCGAGTTGAAGAAGTTCATGTTCAACACTAGCACTCAAGATGCTATCCTATCATATTGTTCCTCTGAAGAAATAACCTTTCATTTCATTCCACCTAGGGCTCCACACTTTGGCGGTCTTTGGGAAGCCGCTGTCAAGATATATACATATACCTCATATATACATTAGTTAGGGTATCAATAGCAATGTCAAAGCAGATTATGTTAAGATTATGCTAATTTTCTTCTATTTGAATGTCATAAGCACTCATACACATGTACGAAGTCTCGCTCTCTTTCGAACTCTGTAATTGCTCGGTCCCTTTAATCTTAATTTATGTTAAGAAATCAGTTCTGTAAGCATCATCATAGAAGTAAGTCGTGTTGCTCATCAATTTGTTAAACCTTTATTAAAACTTCATGCCATCCACACACGCCCACTTGAGATAAGATTCTTAAAAGGTCAAAAAAACGCTTTTGATCCAACAGATGGTCTACATGAAATTTTCTTTGGGCAGATAATTCGTAGTAGAAAGAAATAGATCTTTTGATCTGATTTTCGTGTTTGATTCGTTCGACAGTGTTGTGCACAGGATTGACCCGCTTACGCTTCCTGAAGACCCTTTTCATCCAACTCTGGATATGGTCATCGATCTACCAGCCCGAGTCCCGAGCTGAACGTGTCCGTTGTTTCCGAAAGGCAGATTTTCATAAACTGAATAATCTTATTCTGCAAATCGACTGGTCCCAACTGTACAATTGTGCAGACATTGATGTTTCAATTAAACTATTTTATGATACCTTGTACTCGCTCTTTGATATCTGCGTTCATCTTGATCACCCAGCGAGGTCTGATAGGCCTTTCTGGTTCTCAAGTGAACTTATGAGATTACAAAATGTGAAGTCGACGTGTTGCAGAAATCGGATTTCTCCCGTTATGCAGTTGCCCGATCAAATTTGTCTACTCAAAATTCCATCTGCTATAAGGATTACCTTAGCCGTTGTCGCCTCCAAATTTCACAAAATCCTAAGCAATTTTTTAACTTTGCCAATTCTAAACGTAAAACTTCCCTTTTGCCATCTTCGGTTAGGCTTGCAGATAAAAAAGGGAGTAAGGCCGATGTCGAAAACTATAGAGGTATTTTCAAATTATTCGCTATACCTAAAGCATTCGAGAGAATCATAACATCTCAACTGCAACATTTATGTGGTTTTATTATTTCACCTTCCCAGCATGGGTTCGTGAAGAAGATCTAACACCACTAACCTTTACTTCGCTTGTAATTGATGGGTTTAAGAAAAGAATGTAGATTGACGTCATCAATACTGATTTCAGTAAGGCTTTCGACTCTGTCAACCACTCCTTACTGCTTCATAAATTATGTCTTCTCGGCTTCCCAGTCAATCTTTTGAACTGGAGTTCAGAGTATTTGCGGTACAGAACCCAAAAGGTTTTTGGTGACTGGTGACTTCCGGTGTTCGTCAAGGTAGTCATCTTGGCCCGCTACTTTTTACTCTTTTCATCATTGATCGTCCCTAGATACTGTCTCACTCTCGAGTATTAAAGTATGATGAATATATGAAATTATGCCTTGCATATAAAGATATGGCATCATGTTATTTTATACAAGCCGAAATTGACGAGTTTCAGTCTTGGTGTCAGGTCAACCTGTTACATTTAAACTGCACTAAATGGGAGGTACTGACTTTTTTTTAGAAGCTCTTCTCAATTGGTTTCTTACACCCTTGATAGCTTACCGCACGAGCGTATCAACAGTTCCAGCAATGAAGTTAATGATCTAGGTGTCATTCTTGATCATAAACTGAAATTCGACTCTTATGTTACGACCGTGGTCAATAAGGCCAGAATTGTTTTGGGTTTCATCCAGCGATGGTCGAAGGAGTTTGACGATCCGTACATGACAAAGACTATTTATATATATTTTTCACCACAATATTCTATCCGTCGAGACAGAATTGAATCTGTACAGAAACAATTCTTGTTGTTTGCGTGGCTTAAATTGGGATCCTCGTGTGCGGTTATCGTCATACTCCAGCAGACTTCTGACAATTAATCTTCTTTCCTTAAGTAATTGTAGAACCATGCTTGGTGTAATAATTATTCATAAACTAATTACTGGTGAAATAAACTCTTCTGTGTTGACTAGCATATTAAATTTCTCTATCCCTACTAGACTAACACGTAATTTTACACCTTTATCGCTTTAATTTTCCTCATCTAACTATGCCTTGCATGAACCGTTCAAGGTTCTTTGTGATGATTACAACAAGCATTACAGAGTATTCTGCTCGAGATCTTCTCATCCTCGTGTAGTCTTCTATTCTAAACTATTAGGCAAGTAGATAGTCTTAGCATAGTTTGTATGTTTTGTACTTCGCGACTCGTGTGGGCGGGATTCGCGCAAAAAAAAGCGCGGTGTTGCGCAAAGTGAGAAGACCTTTTATCAAATGTAGCGTGACGATTGCCGACGCCATTTATTTCCAAAAGTCAACTAAAAACTAAGATAATTATTTCTTATAACCAAAGCTTGCCCTATGCCCTAAAAGTGCCGACCCCGCGCCTCGAGCACGGTGTCACATGACGACTGCTTACATCGCGGAACGTTGGCCACAACAATGAGCTTGAGCTTCTGGTGTTGTTATGCAAAATCCGCAGACGTTGTTGATCTTGCACTCTTACGGTATGTCTATGCCTGATCGGTCTGGCAAATTCTTTGTTGTTGGCCGATCGAGTTAACTTACATTAACGCAGTCGATCAACATACATACGCACAAAGAAAACAAAAAACGAGAAAGAATGGCTATCTTCGGCACGCCGAAGATTTAATACCTTTGCAGACCCCACCTTTTCATAATGCTCATAGTGATTCGCCCGTATCTAAGAAGCACAGGGAAAATAGTTAATGCCGAGTATGGTTAACAGAGCACTGACGCGAGAAATCAAAACATACGAAAATCGGTGCTTAGCGAGCTTAATATGTTTTACTATTGATTCGGTCCCTTTATTCGCTAATAAGCAAGATCATAAACGCGATTGTTTTGTTTTAATTATAAGTTCATATCCCAGTAAAAAATTGAGTGCCCGTAAGCCGCCTTAAGAAATAAATGCTGCATACAATATATATTTTTCAAAATTTCCTGAATAATTTAAAAGAGTACCCGTTAAATTGAAGGTAACAAGAAATAAGTATATATAAATAATAAATAGTTCCTCTACTCAAGTACGAAGTAACATAAGTTAGTCTGTTATTCAATATACCGATATGAATAATTATGGGCTCTAGTAGCCGATCATATAAAGAATGAACCCTGATTTACTCGATAATTGTTACTTTGGTTTTGAGGTCTGATTCAAAATGTACTGACAGTACAAATAAAATAAAGAGAATTCAACATAGCAAGAAAATAAACATTGATATAAGCCCAATTAAAACTGTAATTTTATTGAGGATTTACATTAAAGAAATGAATGTGTAAAGTTCTTAATTAATTCCATTGACATGGGAGCCAGAATAGAAAATACTGCCGTATCGCTTTTGGGGCCCTTTAACCAACAACAGTTTTATGAGACCATCATTGGGAGGGTATAGAGGAAACGGGGCCTGGCAAACAACAGCAAAATACCACTGACCCAATTTAACAATATTTTGAGTATGCCATATTTTGTTTAATTTCAGTTTATGGTTTTGGCTAACACATTTGCGCTCGCGCAGGATAGACCTGGTATTTGTTCTTTTTATACCCTAAACTCCTTAAAAATGGGGATATAATGTATTTGTGAAAATGTATGTAACAGGCAGAAGGAAGCATCCCCGACACCATAAAGTATATATATGTCAGCATCAATAGTCAAGTCGATCTACCCATGTCCGTCCGTCAGTCTGTTCGTCTGTCCGTATGTATAATCGCAAGGATCTCAGAACTATAAGAGCTAGAGATTTGAAATGGAATCTAGGTCCTCCTAGTGCCCGCGCAGTATGAGTTTGTTTCCTATAATCGATAACTTGCCCCGTTTCCAAGTAGCTGATAAACATCAAAATCGAAATCCTGTTTTTTGAGAAAATCTCTTAATCAAGAGTCAACAAACTTGACATGTAGCTTCTAGAATAGTATATATATACTAAGTATCCTTCATTTTAAAGCTACCGTCACCTCCCCGCTACCTCCACATAGCTAGAAATCAAGTAATTACACCAACTGAATTCTATCAACAGCATTGCGATTGCGATTATATTATTTTCTATGGTGCCATTTTAATCCTTTTTTTTTTCTCAATGTGGCTGTTGAGTAGAGGCGGCGGCAAGTAATGCGGACAGTTGCGAGCTCGAACCCTACCGAGGGAACTATATTTTTTTTAAAATTAATTTTTTTACTACTAAAGCAAACGAGTGCGTAGCGCGAGCTGCATTTGGTGTTGGAATAATAGAGTTCATGGTATCCCCCAGTCGGGAGCTGCCGACTAGAGCCTCTTACTTTTTTGTTTATGTCTTCCTGAAATGTCAAATGAAATCGTTTGAATCATGCCAGTCGACCATAGTTTTGAAGAAGCTATTGAGCCGCAATAGCCTATAGCTGAACAAAATGCTTGCATCATTTGTGGAGAACGTATGGAGGATACGCAGACTTGCGCTTTCACCAAATACCAGCATGATTTCCACAAAATTTGTATTTAAAGTAGAGGGAAGCCCCAAAAAAAAGTCAAAGCTAATGTGTAGTAGAAATCATTCCCCCGAAGCAAAAGATAAATTAAATAAAAATGAATCAAATAAAGTCCCTCAGGTGATGAGGCAATGGGAGAGTCCTTAACCCTTCTGGAAGAACGGACAGCAAGCTCTAGACCTCATCTCGGAAGAGAAGCAGACCAGCCAGACCTAAATATTAAAGTCAGGAAAACCACAACCGGCTCGAAAATTTTGTTCTTGTTTCAGCCTCGATAAACGGATCCAGCAGTGTGATCCCGCCAAGGCAGTCTGTAGAAACTCAATTGAGTCAGCGAACCGTTAGGTTATCAAACTTGAAAGAGGTTTTTAGTGCACACAAAATCGCAGACATTCATCAAAAATGGGGAGATCGATTTAATGCTACCCCAGAAGGGTTATCAATTGAAGAATTTTTATATAGAATTAAAATCTTAGCGCAGGAAAATCTGGATGCGGATATTGAATTTTTAAATAAAAATAATCATCAGCTGCTGGAAGGCAAAGCTTTTGGCGTGACATCGTGAGAGTCGCTCGGTTACCGAGCTGCGGGAGCAAATACGAACTCGAAAGCAAAAACTCAGAGAGTCGTAAGATTATTTTTATGAAGTCATCTGTAAGCTCGTGTATAAACTGTCTGTTAGATTTGCTGAAGACAAAATGGTTGAAATGGTTCAATGAAATTTGCTCACCGGAATGAAAGATAGATTGCTGTTTGAAAAGTTTCGTCATTTTCGGAATTGTGTCCCCTTGTACAGAAATTAAAAAATATTGTAAAAGAAATAGGTAAGACTCCCCCAGAGCCATTTAAAGTAAAAGAAACTGGCGCTTATCGCATATACGCCCTAGGTGAATTAAGAACGGGCAATATCCAACTAGGTTAAGCGGAGATTGCTGCTGTTAATTGAGTCGTTTCTTCTAAAATCAATTGTTGGAATTGCGAATCTTCAGGTCTCGGAACTTCTGACGCAAAACCAAATCGAGTGAAAACAAGGAAATCTATTTATATGTGATAAGTTCTATAGCCCAACGCTTGATTTTAGGTAAGGTTTCTGGCGTATATTTACATTAGGAATTATCAGCACTATCTCTACTACGGACTTGGAAAAAGATCACATTTCAGATCAAAGTCCAGTGTCCGTCAGTCAGCTAAGACAGCTTGAAGCTGTAGAGACATTATTTCCGAATTTTGAAAAGCAAAGAATAGGCCGTACATCCCTAATAAAGCACCACATTAATGTTGCAGGGGCCAGTCCCGTATAGCAAAGACACTACCCTGTTAGTCCAGCCGTCGAAAACTTAATGCACGTGGAAATCGGCTGAATGATAAGTTTATTATTGATAGAACCTTCCCTTGCAAGAAAGCTTAGCGAAGCTACAAATAAGAAAAGCATCAAAAGAAAGGTCTCAGTTGCAGTGATTGACGTGTTTTACGTATGCTCCAAGATTTTTATATATTTTTACATCTCTTGTGCTTTATTTAAGAAGCTTTTATTACTTGTGCAAAGTGCTATCCCTTGTGCTGCGTAAGTCTATTGATTATTTAATTTATTGACCGAGGCGTCAGTTCCGTATTGTTAGTTTGTGCGTGTGTTTGCTGGTGCATTTTTCTTCTTGTGCATCGCGCTCTGACATATTTTTGCAGTTGCCTTTTGCTCCAAGCAATAATTTGTTTGCGTACGAATATTTTTCGAGCGTATGCCTGCTCTATGTTTGTGCACCGTTTTTCGTCTCGAAACTTCTTCTTAACTTAAACCATGGTAGAAAATATGTCGTACTGTAAGAAACCTTGCACGTTCAAGCAGGTTGAAGATTCCACACAGCCGCAATTTGTTGTTTGCTGGCTGTCTCACTGGGCGTGATTGCGACAAGATAGATGCAATTGCCAAGAAGGACTGCGGCGGCTTGCGTTGGTCGTGCCCAGTATGCATCGTAAAGCAAATTGATTTCTTCAGAATGTATAATTCTGTGAACAATCAAGTTTTAAAACTAAACAATGTGGCTAAGCAGCTCTCGAGTATCTTTGACCGAGTTTCGAATTGCTTAGCATATATAAATTTGAGTCTCCACCCAATCGCCGATTAGAGTCTCAGTTTTTGCATTTGCCCTCTACTTCTGTCCAAACTCATACGCCTCTTTTGTCCGTGCCTAGCAATTTGGATATAGCCTCAATGCTTTCATATTATAAGTATTACCGCTGTGGTATCTCCAGTAGACCCTGTTTTTGAACCTGCCTCAGTCAGCGTAACTGCTTCAGTAGCGTCATCCTCTGGCCGCAAAGGTAGACCTGCGCAAATTGTTAGAAGCAATCACGGCGCCTCTTTGGCCCTACCAACTCCAGTAATATCTTTAGCACCATCAGCTCATATTTTAACTGTTGTTGCCCCTCGGAAGCAAGTTTTTGTGTCCCAGCAATCGTCTGGCACTACTTGTGATTCATTGGCTCCCTATACAGCTAGACTAGGCGATACCCTGAACCCTCTTCCACCAACATTTAATGCAGCTCGCGCTCGTTTGCTTAAGCAGCAATAAAAATAAATTAAAAAAAAATTAGTTCACTCGATAGGATTCGAACTCATAACAGACCACATTATTTGCCACCGCCTCTACTCAACACCCATTCTACCAATTGTGAGAAAAAAACGAATTAAAATAGCAGTGAGGAAAATAATACAATCGCAATTGCATTTCTGTTTAATAAAGACGCGCGTGAATGTGTTTGAGTATATGTATACAGAAATTCATGTAATTGGCGCTAGCTACCCAACCACGTGGGCAGCCAAAACGCATTTGCCTCAATAACTTCTGTGTTTCCTAACGGATCTTGATGAAGTTTTCAACAGTAGATCTTATTGTACTATAGACTATTTGTGTATTCTCAAAAATGCGATGGAAGTGGGAAGGGGGTGATAGCTATTCTAGAAGCTTCATGTCAAGTTTGGTGACTCTAGCTCTAATAAGTTTTTGTTTATTCCTTGAAAGCGGGACATGTTATCAATTATCGGAAACAAACTCGTACTGTGCGGAGACTAGGAGCACGTACGTTCCAAATTTCAAGTCTCTAGCCCTTATAGGTTCTGAGATCCTTTCCAGACAGACGGACATTGCTACATCGACTCGACTGTTGATGCTGATCAAGAATATATATACTTTATGGGGTCGGAGATGCTTCCTTCTGTATGTTACATACATTTGCACAAATACATATAGCCCTTTCACCCATTTTTAATGAGTTCAGGGTATACAAACCGAAAGCAGCCTTTTCCTGTCACCCTTCCCGTTCGTTTGGCACAAGGTCCTATTGTTACTGCCACATAAAACTTACTCCGTCTTCCGGCATAGGTTTTATTCTTTATCAGAATGCCAGAGGTCTCATTTCTAAGCTTAAAATTCTATTTATGGCTAGCACACCCTTGGATTCAGATATAATCGCATTTTCAGAAACATGGTTAAATGTTCGAACAATTTCATTGTGCAGAAAAATGATCGGCTGATTCCAGGCGGTGGGGTATTATTTGCCGTTAAAGCCACTCTCCAGTCAGAACCTTTCTGTTTCAGTACGCCTACTGACGCTGAGATTGTCCCAGCTAAAATGACTTTTCCATTTCGCGATATTTATATCACATACTCCTATGTTCCTCCTTTTTCTGATATTTTAGTTTTTATGAAAAATATTTCTTATATTAAAGAAGTTTCTACTTATGTGCGTTATAGTGACCTATCTTTAGTGTTGGGTCATTTTAATTTACCGAACATCTCTTGGTCATTATTTACTGCTGAAAATTGTCTAATACCCTCAGCACAGCATGACTTTATAGATTGCATGCTAGACCTTTCTTGTATTTGTCAACGATTACCTTATTGCCTATGTCTCTAGGTCCCCTCCTTTATCTCTTTCTGAGGATGTATATCATCCTACTTAAGAGGTTGCAATGTTCAATAGCGATCCTCTTATTTCTCATTCATCAGCTACCAATAAGCCCCGCAGTCGCTTTCGCTTAGAAAACTGTTCCTTGTTTAATGAACGTATTCATGCAACCGATTGGTGTTTTTATATGACTCGGTTGATATTAGTATTGCTATTAATAATAATTAATAAAAAAAAGTCTGGTTCGAGTATTGACTGGGCTAAATATTCTAAAGCCAAGTTGAATTTATTTTTTCTGGACTCTTAGAGCTATGATAATCATCTTTTTCGTTGCAAAAGACAATTCGCCCAAAATCCGAGACAGTTTTATAATTTTGTAAGTTTGCAGGGTACTCAAGTCTCGAACTTAAAAGCCCCAACACCGCAACATTCTCAACAAAGATTAAAAACTTAAATGACAAAATATTAATAAAACCTCCATCCCCAAAGCATTTGATAAAGAGTCCTGTCGTCTGTCCAAACGACTGCCCTGGACCGCTCTTCACTGAAGCATGCAAATCAACGTGCATGATAAATACGACCTGTGCGATGACCGGCACCGGCCCCGCCTGAGCCCATAGGATCAGAACATCAGCAGCAGCCAATCAACAAGCGCGAGGGGCACACCTCCACTTGCGTCATCGAGGGGGCATCACATCCGGCGACGCCCAGCTGATGCAGCAGATGCAGCACATATACACTTATTATTATAAATTATAAATATACAATTTTTGTTAAATTGAGCGGAGTCATTTCTGGCCAATTAGAAGCGTAGCCTGTAAAACTATGCGAAACATTAAATAGAAATTTGCGAAAAAAAAATTTTTTTTCAGGAACAAATGAGAAATTAATAATAATTGAGGAAAACCCAAATTTGTTTATACATATTAAACAAAGTTATGTAGAACACTGCAAATGTGTTAAGTGTTGTAGAAGTCATGGACACCACGCCTCACTTAGAAATACAGACAGTACTTTTGTATTTACTAGTAGCCCTTACAGCTATGAATTTGTTGTTAAAAGCGTATCTTATATACAAGCGAATATTGAGAAAACGTTACCTAAGTCACGCAAATGATCTAGATAAAGTTAAAAAAAAAAAACAAAATAAAAATAATAATAACATGAATATACAAAGAAAAATAAATGAAGTTTACATAAATTTCCCAAACTTCATTATAAATTCATTGCAAATTCTGAGTCTGTATAAATAATTCATCTCAATCAATGATTTTGAGATAGAATATATTGACAAGTATGAGAATCCAACATACCCTTTGATACATTGCAATAATAAAAATATAGGTGTTGTCTTACAAACTTCACCATACGTTCATGCTAAGGTTATTAGCGAAGACAATCCAATACTAGGGTTAGCAACAATTGTTCAGGTTCAGTTGTTCAATGGAGTATATTAGCTAATAAATTTAAATACCTTTAAAGTATTAACAAAGATACAACAATCAAAGTAGATACGTTAATATACCATATTAATACGTTAATAATCCAATACAACAATATTGTTGATATTGTTAACAAATATAACGATAAACTTACAACAGAGCACGGCAAGCAGAGTCAAAAACTTTAACAATCCCTTAATAAAAGATTGAACAAGTAAGAGGTTCTAGTCGGGTACTCCTGACTAGGGGATAACCTGAACCCTCTTCTTCCAACAACAAATGCAGCTCGCGCTACGCGCTCGTTTGCTTTAGTAATAATAAAGAAAAACTAAAATAAAACAAGTAAGAGGTTCTAGTCGGGAGCTCCCGACCAGGGAATACCCTGAACCCTCTTCTTCCAACAGGCGATAGGTATAAAATGAAAGGTACTTGATACATATATACTATTCTAGAAGCTACATGTCAAGTTTGGTGACTCTAGCTCTTATTATTTACCAAAATTGCTTTAAAACAGGATTTCGATATTCGATCTGCGCGGGCACCAGGCGGACCTACAGATAAAATTTCAAGTCTCTAGCTCTTATAGGTTCTGAGATCCTTGCGATCATACATACGGATAGACGGACGGACGGACAGACAGACGAACATGGCTAGATCGACTCGGCTATTGATGCTGATCAAGAATATATATACTTTACTTATATATACTTTTACTTCTTTCTGCCTGTTACATATATTTGCACAAAAGCATTACACCGTTTTAACCAATTTTCAATGGGTTGAGGGTATAAAAATATTGGTGAATCCCCTGACGTACTAAAGGCGAAACTGTTTAATATCAAACAAAAAGGAAAAACAGCTTCACAATAAACTGTTGAAATTGACAACTTGCAAAAGCAATTCGAGGCAGCATATATTGATGATGGCCTAGACCCTGACAACGCAGAAAATTCTCAACCAAAGAATCAATTTTTGCTATGACCAAAAATTGCGAACATGATAAGCTTCGTATTATCTTAGAAGCAGGAAACTTATTCACTTTCAATGATGTCATGGGTAAATATATCCATTACAGCACTGAAATGACCGGAAGTGCCAGTACAGTATTGTACCACAGAGGAAGAGGTAATAAATACCAAAATACCCAAAGAGGTAGACCAACTGGTCGCGGTAATCATAGCCAAAATTACCAAAACCATAACAACAACAATAGAGGACATTACATAGGTAGTGCCCGTGGTCATATCCGAGGAAGGAATAATACGCACACACATTCATGCGCGTCTGCTTTGAATTCTATCAACAGCATTGCAGTTGCGATTGTATTGTTTTCTGTGCTGCTATTTTAATTCGTTTTTTTTTCATTAAGACGTTATTGTTGGTGTGGCTATTGAGTAGAGGTGGCGGAAAGTAGCGTGATGATCAGTTACAAGTTCGAACCCTACCGCCACAAAGGTATAAATCAAGTTAACAACCCAACTTGTATTGTCCACCAATTTAAGCTACAATTTTAATGCAATTGACTTTTGAGAATACACAAAAGTAGCGCGGTCAGTTACGAGCTCAAACCCTGGAAACTGTGTTTTTTTTGTTTGCTGGTGTGGCTGTTGCGTAGAGGCGGCAGCAAGTAATGCGGTCATTTGCAAGTTCAAACCCTGCCAAGAGAACTTTTTTTTTAATTTATTTTTATTACTACTAAAGCAAACGACTGCGTAGCGCGAGTTGCATTTGGTGTATATAAGAATAGGAAGGTTCAGGGTATCTTCTAGTCGGCAGCTCCCGACTAGAACCTCTTACTTGTTTTTGGTGTGGCTGTAGCATAGAGGTGGCAGCAAGTAATGCGGACAGTTGCGAAAATCGATATCAAAGTCCACGATAAAGCCTGAGGACTCAACCAGGCTTGGCGTAATATCACCTAAGCCAACTGTGTTGTAATAAAAATGTATGCTATTTTTTATTCAATCCAATAAACAAACAAAAAAACAAATAAAATAAATATCGAAATCCTGTTTTTTGCGCAATTTGGTAAATAATAAAGCTAGATTCGCCAAACTTGACTTGTAGCTGCTAGAATAGTATATATATATCAAGTATCCTTCATTTTATAGGTATCCTCACCTCCCCGCTACCACCACATGTATTGCCTAACTAAGTAAGCCACAATTTAAATGCAATTGTTATTTTGAGAATACGCGAATATTTAATAGTACAATGAGATCTACTACTGAAAATTTCATCAAGATCGGTTAAGAAACACGAAAGAAAATGTGTTTTGGCCTGCAAACACGTGCAGCAGCAAGCGCAAATTCCAAGAATTTCTGTATACATGTACACACACACATGCATGCGCGTCTGCTTTGAATTCTATCAACATCATTGCAATTGCAATTATATTGTTTTCTGTGCTGCTATTTAAATTCGTTCTATTTTCATTAAGACTTAATTGTTGGTGTGGCTATTGAGTAGAGGCGGCGGAAAGTAGTGCGGTCTGTTGAGAGTTCAAACCCTACCGAGGAACATATTTTTGTTATACCCTGTACTCATTGTAAATTTGTGCGGTCTGTTAGGGGTTCAAGTCTGATTGAAAAAACTTTAACAATCCCTTAATAAAAGATTGAACACGTAAGAGGTTCTAGTCGGGTGCTCCTGACTAGGGGATAACCTGAACCCTCTTCTTCCAACACCAAATGCAGCTCGCGCTACGCGCTCGTTTGCTTTAGTAATAATAAAGAAAAACTAAAATAAAACAAGTAAGAGGTTCTAGTCGGGAGCTCCCGACCAGGGAATACCCTGAACCCTCTTCTTCCAACAGGCGATAGGTATAAAATGAAAGGTACTTGATACATATATACTATTCTAGAAGCTACATGTCAAGTTTGGTGACTCTAGCTCTTATTATTTACCAAAATTGCTTAAAAACAGGATTTCGATATTCGATCTGCGCGGGCACCAGGCGGACCTACAGATAAAATTTCAAGTCTCTAGCTCTTATAGGTTCTGAGATCCTTGCGATCATACAAACGGACAGACGGACGGACGGACAGACAGACGAACATGGCTAGATCGACTCGGCTATTGATGCTGATCAAGAATATATATACTTTACTTATATATACTTTTACTTCTTTCTGCCTGTTACATATATTTGCACAAAAGCATTACACCGTTTTAACCAATTTTCAATGGGTTGAGGGTATAAAAATATTGGTGAATCCCCTGACGTACTAAAGGCGAAACTGTTTAATATCAAACAAAAAGGAAAAACAGCTTCACAATAAACTGTTGAAATTGACAACTTGCGAAAGCAATTCGAGGCAGCATATATTGATGATGGCCTAGACCCTGACAACGCAGAAAATTCTCAACCAAAGAATCAATTTTTGCTATGACCAAAAATTGCGAACATGATAAGCTTCGTATTATCTTAGAAGCAGGAAACTTATTCACTTTCAATGATGTCATGGGTAAATATATCCATTACAGCACTGAAATGACCGGAAGTGCCAGTACAGTATTGTACCACAGAGGAAGAGGTAATAAATACCAAAATACCCAAAGAGGTAGACCAACTGGTCGCGGTAATCATAGCCAAAATTACCAAAACCATAACAACAACAATAGAGGACATTACATAGGTAGTGCCCGTGGTCATATCCGAGGAAGGAATAATACGCACACACATTCATGCGCGTCTGCTTTGAATTCTATCAACAGCATTGCAGTTGCGATTGTATTGTTTTCTGTGCTGCTATTTTAATTCGTTTTTTTTTCATTAAGACGTTATTGTTGGTGTGGCTATTGAGTAGAGGTGGCGGAAAGTAGCGTGATGATCAGTTAGTTCGAACCCTACCGCCACAAAGGTATAAATCAAGTTAACAACCCAACTTGTATTGTCCACCAATTTAAGCTACAATTTTAATGCAATTGACTTTTGAGAATACACAAAAGTAGCGCGGTCAGTTACGAGCTCAAACCCTGGAAACTGTGTTTTTTTTGTTTGCTGGTGTGGCTGTTGCGTAGAGGCGGCAGCAAGTAATGCGGTCATTTGCAAGTTCAAACCCTGCCAAGAGAACTTTTTTTTTAATTTATTTTTATTACTACTAAAGCAAACGACTGCGTAGCGCGAGTTGCATTTGGTGTATATAAGAATAGGAAGGTTCAGGGTATCTTCTAGTCGGCAGCTCCCGACTAGAACCTCTTACTTGTTTTTGGTGTGGCTGTAGCATAGAGGTGGCAGCAAGTAATGCGGACAGTTGCGAAAATCGATATCAAAGTCCACGATAAAGCCTGAGGACTCAACCAGGCTTGGCGTAATATTACCTAAGCCAACTGTGTTGTAATAAAAATGTATGCTATTTTTTATTCAATCCAATAAACAAACAAAAAAACAAATAAAATAAATATCGAAATCCTGTTTTTTGCGCAATTTGGTAAATAATAAAGCTAGATTCGCCAAACTTGACTTGTAGCTGCTAGAATAGTATATATATATCAAGTATCCTTCATTTTATAGCTATCCCCACCTCCCCGCTACCACCACAAACCTATGAATAATTTTAGTAAACCAACATGTATTGCCTAACTAAGTAAGCCACAATCTAAATGCAATTGTTATTTTGAGAATACGCGAATATTTAATAGTACAATGAGATCTACTATTGAAAATTTCATCAAGATCGGTTAAGAAACACGAAAGAAAATGTGTTTTGGCCTGCAAACACGCGCAGCAGCAAGCGCAAATACCAAGAATTTCTGTATACATGTACACACACACATTCATGCGCGTCTGCTTTGAGTTTTATCAATATCATTGCAATTGCGATTATATTGTTTTCTGTGCTGCTATTTTTTTTTTTTTTTTTTCTCACCAAGACAGATCACAGATCATCTGTCTGTTGTTATTATACCCTCTCTTTTTACCCGCTCGCAATATAAAATTGGTTTTCCACGTGCGGGTATCGAAATCGCAACTACCTTCAATCGATCGAAATTCTTGATCCGCCCCATACTCCACAACCATACCAAGAACTGTTTCCAAACGAAAAAAAACTGAATTAAAATAGTAGCGCATAAACATAGCACAGAAAATAATACAATCGAAAATGTAATTTTAATGATAAAATTCAATAAAGACGCGCATGAATGTGTGTGTGTACATGTAGACAGAAATTCTTATAATTTGCGCTAACTGCCGCAAACAAGATAACTTTTGTGTGTGTTAACTGATCTTGATAAAACTTTTAACAGTAGATTCTCTTCATTATTCTTCTTATCCATTTTCAACAGTTTCAGGGTATAACAAAAAAAATATTTAAGTTCCGTCAATCAGACTTGAACCCCTAACAGACCGCGCAAATTTACAATGAGTACAGGGTATAACAAAAATATGTTCCTCGGTAGGGTTTGAACTCTCAACAGACCGCACTACTTTTCGCCGCCTCTACTCAATAGCCACACCAACAATTAAGTCTTAATGAGAAAAGAACGAATTTAAATAGCAGCACAGAAAACAATATAATCGCAATTGCAATGATGTTGATAGAATTTAAAGAACACGCGCATGCATGTGTGTGTGTACATGTATACAGAAATTCTTGGAATTTGCGATTGCTGCTGCACGTGTTTGCAGGCCAAAACACATTTTCTTTCGTGTTTCTTGATGAAATTTTAAGTAGTAGACTTATTGTACTATAAAATATTTGTGTATTCTCAAAATGACAATTTCATGTCAATTGAGGCTTAATTAGGTAGGCAATACAAGTTGGTTTACTAACATGATTTATAGCTTTGTGGTAATATCGGGGAGGTGGCGCTAGCTATAAAATAAAAGATACTTGATACATATATACTATTCTAGAAGCAAGATGTCAAGTTTGGTGACTCTAGCTCTTATTATTTACCATCATTGCTAAAAAAAACAGGATTTCAATGTCTATTTTTATCAATTACTTGGAAACGCGGGAAGTTATCGAATATTGGAAACAAACTCGATATGTGCGGGTACTAGGAGGACCTACAGCTAGTAGTCCGTCAGATTAAAATTTCTTCACCAGAAAACAATATTTTCATCCCAAATCAAACCCTGTAGCGGAATAAGCAGCCCTATACTTTGTTACGGAACTGCTTGTTTCTCAGTGGGCCGCGCCGGCTGGCTCATTGGTTTCTCTGGGTGTAGTCCCATCCCTGGCCCGCAGTCTGCACAATCGATAACAACAAAGCTACAACGTCTGTAGCCAAACATACCTATACAACACTATTCAAAATGAACCACATAATCGATACCAACAAACAATCAGAACGTCTAACAAATGAACAACACTAACAGCTGTAATAACAAGCAAACGTAAACAATACAGGTGAGACGCTCAATATAAATTAACAAACAAAACACTATTTATCCACTTTACTTTTTCAGATCGGGTCCCGGTTCCGGACCCAGCGTACCCACCCTACCATGAGACGATCACCTTCACTCGTCTCCCTCGTTTTGGCCACTAGATGGCCTGTATCAGCCCGTGTCGGCTGTTATGCTCCCTCTTCCCATCAAGTTAAACTTAGCCGGACATTTCTCTCTTCAATATGTGTATGTATAATTGGTTGCATCCCTTAAGATTATTATTTTCTTATTTCTATCTATTTATCAAGGTATCTCCATTCAGTTATTTATTCTACGCAAGCTGCCAACAATTATGTAATAAATTCCAAAATTTCGTTCATTTTACAGAGTGTGTTTTGTTTACTTTAACAATATTAAATGGAACAGGCGACGAAAAACTGCAAAGTTATTGCCCGTCGCCGCAAAAAAGAAAACAAGAAGGCAATCATGAGGCAATCGTGGCACCGATTTAAGGACAGAGTACCCACGCAAATACTAAGATCTGGGTATGTCACGATAGTTACTTGTGCAACAGGTAGGTGATATATATATATGTTTTAAATCGCTTAGTTCTACCTTACCCTACCTAAGAGCTCTCTGGGGCGATGGAAAGGGGTAATTCAAGTTAGGTATGTATGTGGGTGTTGTTCGCGCAAGTTCTAAATTTGAAACTTTTATGTTTTATAGGCGCATAGGCATAACCTTAGAGTTTTCCCTCACTGCTCGCACTCTAAATTGAAGCTTGGCGTAAGTGCCTATGTATATATATATATAATTTACAAACAAAAAAAACTAAATTTAACAATTTTAAAATCGACAAAAATCTGCTTTCTTTCAGGGAGCGCAATCAGGAGTCTACGTCTGACTCTGCCAATGACTCGACCGAAGAGGGGCGAAATGGAACAGACTCACTCGGAGGATGTGGGCGTGGTCTCGCCAGTGGCCGCTTTTTGCTGACGGCGTCGCGGATATGGTTGGCATGCACCGCTGAGCCAAATCCTGGCCTTTGGGGGATGACTTCGTGGGCCTCTCTGGTGTTAGAGCTGGTCCCTTCGTTGCCGGAGCCGTTTATTTTGTTAATAGTCTTTTGATTTTTATTGGTTCGTCTCGTGTCGCACTTAAGTTTTAAGTTTTCAAATTTTGTATATTTTGACACAGTGTTTGCATAGATTTTTATTAATAAACGGCAAAAGAAATAATTTATTGTTTAAAATTTAATTGCGGAACATTTTTCTTATAACTTTTATTTTTATTGGGCCGACATGAGAAATTATTACCTTATGCTCGCTTCGAGCTGGCACGCCCGCCGTTGACCGCTGATCAAATCGAACTCCCGGCTGTACATTTGGGCAGCAACATCGGTGCCGAATTTCGGCACACGCATACATTTGCGAGGCGGGCACCGTTGCTGTCCATCTGTCCATCGACCACCGAAATCACCACTAAATCAGTGATGTTTAGCATATTAGTCACATGCAAGGGGGCCAATCTGCTTGGCAGAACTTACCCGATACCAGCACGACCCCCCTCTCGGTATTGATTTGGCAGCGTTGAGATTCTCGCTCAGCCTGCCATCAATTTCAATTTTGCTCCAGCAGCGCAAATCCAAACAGCGACTGCCACATACAATTTTCTGGCGCTGCCTGCAGACTAGCGCCGTTGCATTCCACCCTGCTCCAGCAGGCGTCTAGCAAGAGCAGCATGCCTAAAGCTTTTTCGGTAAACTAATTTTCTTGCTTCAATATCTTGACAGTGAAATTGGCACGACGCTGGCAAAACGCAATCAAACCAACACACACACACGAGCCACACAGTGTGTGAAGTGTGCGCGCGTGTGTATACTTTTAGGTGGCGATACTTATGCTACCAACTGTTTGCTATTGACATCACGTTTCGTTTAAGCCAAAACTGAACCACTGGCGCGCCCAGCTCTTCTTCATTGCTCGATCCTTGCGGCAGCAAACGGAGCCATAAATTTCTGGTTTAGTCACCGGAAATTTAAGCCAAGTCGCAAAGTTATTATTAAAAACTTGTCGCAAAAAAATAAAATAAAGTAGAAGTAACTGAAGAATACCTGGGGAAAAGTGTCCTTTGCGCGAAATAAAAATCTCACATTTCCTAGGCGCATAAAAGGCACATCGTAATGGCTGCTGCTTCATCGTGCTTCGTCGTGGACGCGGCTAATAAAATTCTGATGGCTGCTAAAAGCACAAAACTTCCGTCTTTTTGTGTAGGAAACGCGCTGCGTGCATCATTAAAAATGACATGACCATGTCGCGTGCGGCAACCGAAAAAGCCAATTCAAGCTACCAGCCTCTCTCCAACAACATTGTCGACTGTTCGCTTCACCAGCTGCATTTACGTTCATTGTCTTTTGCATATATATATATATCAATTTTTGCCGCTGCAGAAGAAACAGGAACTGCACCAGAGACCAGCAAATGATGAGCAAACTTCAATTCGGATGCGAATGCAGACAACGTCTGAGCATAAATTTAATGAGGCACACGAACTTGCCAGAAAATGAATGCTGACGTGATTTGTCCAAAAAAGGAAGGCCTCAGAGCATTGGTCGAATATTTAACTAACGTAACAAAAATTTAAGTGAAATTATTTTCGTATTTTATTTGAAGTTCGCATCTGCCAATGCGCTTTGCTCAGTTTAAAAACTTACTAAATATAGTAAGTGTCTGCGTCCAAAACTGTACAGAAGCATTTACCGTAAGCACATACACATACACAGATACCAAAAAAGGACATTAAGGAAATTACCAAAAATTAGTAATATCAGAGTATAAATTACAGCAGTCATAGAGGATGAGACACTCATCCTGCAGTCCAAGGCAGCGACAAAATCTCTTAGTTGTTCCTCAAAACTCGACACACAGAAAACTAAGGGCTACGACTAATTGGCAAATCTCTCAGCCTAGAGATAAAAGTAATTGTAAAATATTACATAAAAACTCTATTTTTATTTAAAGTACCATAGTTCCCATTAAAATATACAGATATATATATTTTATTTTATTTTGGGCGTTTTTTATAGAACGCTCTGAACCGAAACCAACTAGAAATTAGTAGCGGGAACAGCTCAAATAGAAAATTAAAATAATTTGCCGATTTACGCATTTTTGCATGCCATAAATATTTGATGAGGCGGCAGCCACAAAAACTGACAGCTGTCAAAACGCGAATGTTTCAAAATGTAAAATGCGAGTGTGTACAGAATTCAGCATGGAATACATTACGGGCCCTGCGGGGCATACTTGTCTTTCACATAGCCCGCTTTCAATTTTCATTTATCCAACTACAGTGCGACAAACTTGATGACTGTCAAAGCTGTTGCTGCTGCTGTTGTTGTTTGCTCTTATCTTGGGCCCTGAGTCTCAGGTTTCAGCTCGTTGCATTCGGACGTGCGCGCTTGACAAGTTATTTTCGCAAGTGATCAACACAATCTCTTTACCTCTTTATCTCTTTGTGCTCTTCTTGCACTATTTTTAGCCACTGCTTGCGGTGGCGGCAGCTTATCGCGGTACTTTACCTAAGATAAGCCAGACTTAAACGGTGCTTAGTTTGCCCCTCGCCCTGCGCGCTGCGCAAGCGAGAGGTTGGTTCCGTTAATTCTTATCTTTTGATCTGGAAAAGTTGACGACAATTGCATTATTTGACTCTAAATAATAACAATTGAAGGTATGGACAATAACTCATGGAATCAGTCGCTACCTAGTAATAGGCAAGCTGTACTGGAGGAGATGAGAAAAGCAGCTGGGGTAAGCCCTGAAACTCTACGCTCTCAAATCCGCGATAGCGTAGCATCCATTTCTGCGGAAAACAACAGCTTATTGCCAAATCGGGTGATAACTGGGCCGACAGTAACAACAAGCACTGATACCAGCGTTACCTGCACTATCTCTATGTCGCAAGCAAGTCTGACATCTATATCTACGTATACTGTAGCGGCAACTGTGGGGCCTAACATTTCCTCGACTACGTCACTTGACAACACATTGGGTGAAATCTTGTCAGCAGCAACTCGTAAGACGAAGTGCTCGTTTCAAGACCGTGGCCTGCCTGCTAGTAAAAAACATAAAGGAGTTATAAACACTTCTAAATCTATACAGAAAGCTAAGCCGAAGCCCGCTGAGCTGCACAAGGAAGTAGCCAAAGACACGGCATCCACCTCGACTGCAGCAGCACTGAGTAAAAACCGTTTTGCAGCTCTGGACGAAGAAGCGAACAACATGATGGAGCAAGGATTGTCAGAAAGCGGTTCTGACGACGAAGATGAAGCTCGTGCTGTTGGCAACGGGAACAAACAATCCTCAAAAACGCTCTCAAAGCATCCAGCAATATGTGTACCACAAGTCAACAATCCCTCAGGCATGGAACAAGCACTAGACTTGTGCGTGGGTGCCAACAACTATAGCATTCGCACCTCTAAGTTCGGTGTATCACGGATATACACCGCAAACTCTGACGCTTTCCGAGCAGCTGTAAGACATTTGACAAAACTTAACTGTCAATTCTGGCACCATCAACTTAGGGAGGAAAAGCCTTACAGGGTTGTCGTCAAGGGCGTTAATGCCAACGTCCCCAAACCACAAATTGCGCAAGCTTTTACTGACCAGGGTTTCGAAACTCTCAATATATATTGCCCAAGAAAGGCAGATTGGCGTAACGTTCAGGTCAACGAGACAGACGATGAAGCGACGATCAACTACAAGTCTAGGCAAAATCAATTTTTTGTCAATCTAAAACAAGGACCCAATGTGTCTAATGCTTTGAAAATTACACAACTCGGCAGATACAGAGCCTCAGTGGAGCGTGCTCCTCGTAGAAAAGAAGTTCTACAATGCCTGAGATGCCACATCTTCGGTCATTCCAAAAATTATTGTCTTCAGGACCCAATCTGTGGCAAATGCGCTGGTTCTCATATGACTGGTTCTCTGCTTTGCACGAGTGAAAATTTCCTGTGCGTCAACTGCGGTGGTGATCACGCGTCGACCGACAAAGACTGCCCCGTCAGGATTAAGAAAAGCAAAAAAATGAAACCGATCCCAAGGCTCCATGATACTGGCAACACTGCCAGGCCAAAACATAACCAAGGCCCTTCACGTGGATTCATCCCGGCTGAGACTGTCAGATGCAGTATGTCTTACGCCGACGTTGCTCGGCCCAAAAGGGCGGAATCTGGTCCAAATGCTGACAAGTATCTTCAGCGAGAATGAAACTCACTGCCTGACAAGAAATTGGACGCGCTGGAGAGCTCCATACGGGATCTCGACTCCAGAATGGACCAATTATTCAAGTTGGTTCAAGAGACTATGGAGGCTAACAAGGCCTTCCGAGAATTGGTCCAGGCTCTCATTTCAAGTATCCAAAAATGATGCAACCGATCATTAAAATCGGATTGTGGAACGCACGGGGACTAGTTAGGGGCTCTGGAGAGCTCCGGCTGTTTCTTAGTGCAAATAATATAGATGTAATGTTTGTCACAGAGACACACATGAAAGAGGGACAGCGTGTCCACCTACCATGCCTTTCACCCCAGCGGTAACAGCAGAGGTGGCGCCACAGTCATTGTGCGCTCCAGCATGTGCCACATTCCTCATCCTCCCACCTCAACAAACAACATACAGCTAGCAAGAGTGAATCTGCAGACATCGGAAGGGCCCGCCGCACTAGCATCTTTGTATCTTCCTCCCAAAGAGCCTTGTACTAAAGCGGAATTCGAATCCCTGTTTGCCATGCTAGGTAACAAATTCATTGTAGGTGGTGACTACAACGCCAAGCACTCATGGTGGGGCAACTCAACAAATTGCTCCAGAGGCAAAATATTGCAGGATGTAGTGGCGAATGATCGGTACCAAATTCTTGCAACGGGTGAGCCAACATTCTACTCATCCAACTCCCTAGTGTCAACATCAGCGCTAGATTTTTTTGACATTAATGGATACGCAATGAGCAGGCTTAACGTGAAAACGCTTCATGAGCTCTCTTCGGACCACACACCACTTATAGCTGATTTACACGCCACTCCGATAAGCAAGTCACAGCGCTCTTGTTTACTAGCACGCGGTGCTGATACAGAAATTTTCAGGGCCCATCTGGAGCAGCTGATTGATCTAAATATGGAAATTCAAGACGCAGATGATATTGATAACGAAATCGATATTTTTAAGAGCAAGCTGAAAGATGCTGCAACAAGAGCTGCTCCTAGGAATCAACAACATCTGCATCGCCTCAGCTTCCTTCTATAATCGTTGAGCTCCTGCGTCTCAAGCGTAAAGTTCTTACTTTAAGGAGTATGCAAGAACAGGAGATGCCCGAATCCAACAGATTCACAACAGGCTGGCTAATCGTCTTCACAAAGTTCTGGCTCGCAGGAAAAGAATTCAAATTGACAACATGTTGGAAAACTTGGGTACCGATGTCTCTACTAATTACTCTCTGTGGAAAATTACTAAGAGATATAAGACATTGGCAACACCGAAATCGGCTATTAGGAACCCTTCAGGGAGCTGGTGCCGCACTAGTCTTGACAAAACGGAAGTATTTGCAAACAATCTTGAGCAACGATTCAGGCCGCACGACTCCTACCAGATCAAGCACTGTTGTTTTTGGTGCTTATTTTCAACAGCGTCCTACGTGTGGGATACTTTCCGAGAGCCTGGAAGTCGGCAAACATTATAATGATCCTCAAGCCTGGAAAGCAACCAACTGATGTGGACTCTTATAGGCCGATCAGCCTTCTGCCTTCACTGAGCAAAATTATGGAGAGGTTGATTCTAAACAGAATGCTGGATCTCGAGACTGTTACCCTTGCGATAAATTTCAATTTGGATTTCGCAAGCAGCATGGCACTCCAGAACAGCTGCATAGAGTTGTCAACTTTGCGTTAGAGGCCATAGAGAAGAAAGAGTATGCGGTCGCTGTCTTCCTGGACATACAGCAAGCTTTCGACAGGGTGTGGCACCCTGGACTTCTTTACAAAGCCAAGAGACTCTTAACCCCCCAGCTGTTCCAGGTTATAAAGAGTTTCTTAGAAGGGCGCACATTCCGAGTGGCTGACGATGGGTGCAAGTCCTCCAGTAAATCAATCGAGGCTGGCGTTCCCCAGGGCAGTGTTCTAGGCCCCACACTCGATATATTCAGCGGATATACCAAACCATATGGCAATCACCTCAGTCGATAAAAGCGATACGCTAATAGCGACCTACGCCGACGACACTGCGGTGCTCACAAAAAGCAGTTGCATACTACTAGCCAAAAGTGCACTGCAGGAGTTTTTGGACGCATTCCAGGAATGGGCATCGAAATGGAATGTGTGCATAAACGCAGGTAAATGTGCAAACGTGACTTTCACAAATCGAGTGCAGAACTGCCCAGCCGTATCACTTAATGGAAGAGTACTGGATCATTCATTTGCGTACAGGTACTTAGGTGTCATCCTAGACAGAAGCCTTACCTTCGAAAGACATGTCACGTCACTGCAGCACTCATATAGAGTCAAATTAAACAAGATTTCCTGGTTACTCTCCGCCAAAAACAAATTGTCGCTGGAGAACAAGGTCAAAATATATAAGTGCATTTTAGCTCCCAGCCTATTCTATGCCATACAGGTGTACGGTATTACTGCCAAGTCGCACTTGAATAAGATCCGTGTGCTACAAGCTAAGACTTTGAGGATGATCTCTGGGTCTCCATGGTACATAAGGACACGTAACATTGAGCGCGACCTTAAGGTGCCCAAAATAGGTGACAGAATCCAAGTGATTGCCCAAAAATACACGGAGAGGCTAGGAGCTCATCCAAACTGTTTAGCTAGACGCCTAAATACTGCCTGTCACCGTAGAAGAGTAAGGAGGAGACTCAAACGCCATCACCCTCAAGACCTCCTGAACCGGGTCTTGACATAAATATCTCATACTAAAATGTAGACGATCTCCCCAGTATCACCCCTTAAGCCTCCCCCTTATAAGTTATCTTTAATTCATTGTTATGTTCTATCATAAATTATTTTGTTATTTTTAGTTTAATTTTCTGATTAGTTTAAGTTGCCTTTCAAGGTAGCAGCACACTTATCTTGTTAATAAATTTCATTATTATTTTCCAAAAAAAAAAAAAAAAAATTTCTTGGGCCCTGTGACTGACTGACTCCCAGGCGATTAGAGGCGGCGCCGCAAAGTATGCAACAAATAAAGAAATTTTAAACACAAAATCTTTTAATCCCAATGAACTGTAGCTGTCCCTTCGAGTGCCTTCGACTCGACTAGACAGCAACGTGGATTTCGCCGCATGTCCAAAACAAACGTCGCAGCCATTTACTTAATCGACAAGGGATTATATTGCACCAGCAGCTACCAGCTACTGCAGAGGGTGCAGGTGGTTGGGCAGGGGATGCTTCTGGTGCGGAGCGGGGGCTTGGTACACAGTACCGGAGCGTTTGTAATGTTTTCATTTGTGTGTCTCCGTTGTTGGCCACTTTAAATTGAGAATTATTGTCGCAAACAACTGTCCGGACGCAGGCATAGCACGAATCGTAGTAGTGAGCACTGAAGCATCGGGCCTGGATAAGGATATATTGTGTCTCACGCAATTGGACAGCTTTAATCTGAGGTTACGCTGGCCCCGGATCCACAGCGTACGTGCTTAATTTTGTTTGCACTTTTAAGCCCAGCCTCGCTTGAGCCCTCCCGCTCCCTTGCCTGCCTGTGCCGAATGCAGTTAGGCTACAAAAATCACGGAGCAGGCGTTGCCGGGGCCAAAAGGAGCGCAGGATAAAATGTCAGCGGCCGAATGCGCTTGCCAAGGATTAGCGCTGAATAATATTGCAAATGAACATTTATTTTTACTGCGTACTGCTGCCCCCACCCCAAACCCACGTTTTCCTCCGCCAGGACAAATATTAATTTAGCTCAGCGCTTGGACACAACGCCTGCGATGAGGGCGGGGGAAGACGAGCCGTCAACCCTGGGTCAAAGCGCATTGTATTAAAATTTAATTGAGTAACTGACATTTTATTTTTGTATAATTAAATTAAGCCCCGGCTAAGCGTTTAATTTTTGCGACATTTGTTTTCTGCAGGCGCCGAACAGTGCCGCTCTGTCACAACAATTGACCGTGTCACGCCCCTACGCCTGCTTATGGCACGGGGTTGGGTCTGCAGCTTTATTATTTTGCTATTAAATTTGTTTATATAAATATCACTTCGGCGCCAGAACTGGCCGCAGGATTAGTTGCAAAAATTATGTTAAGTTCGCATCTCTTTTTTATGTTGTTGCAAAGCCTAGACGCAGGCGTTGCCACATAATTTATTGGTCCGCCGTTTGGGCTCAATTGCGCAGCTGCGTTCATGTTGTAGGCATTATTGGCCATAAAGGGTTTAACAAATTGATTGGCCAGCGAGATCGGCGGGGGGCACTTTACTGAATAATATGCAATTTAATTTCATGTACAGACAATATCTGATGGAAAACTAAAGCAGCAGCAGATTGGCAGCTATCAGTGTTGTCAAACATAGCCATATTGCTTCAAGTTTTGGCAAATGATAAATAGTAGCGTAAATTCATTGCCTTCGTGATAAAAAGTCAGCGAAAATTTCGCATCGATTTAAAGTTCTTAAATTTCTTGTAAATTAACAGCTGCAAACCCCATTTGCAGTCCAGAGCACATTGCTGATTAAGTAACTAATTCCACATAGCACACTCATTAGCTCATTCGACTGTTTGACCTATGGATAAAATTACAATATAATGTCGAGCGCTTTCTGCTGACCCCTTTGCTAAGCAAAGGCCCAAATGAAGGCCAAGGGCATATCCAAGGGTATGCGATCCACTCTCCTTGTAATCTCTTCAAGAGCGAATCGGCCGCCAATAGCAATCGCCCCTTTTGGCGCCGTGGATCGCAAGCCTGGCGTTGCCACCCTTGAATAAATTGGGCTCCGCTGTGGGCCCAGCTTCACCCCCGATACTCTGACTGTCCAATTTGAGTGCTTGTAAGATACTGATTTTATTCTTACGAATCCTATGTCTTATATACTAACAGAGTGTCTTAATTTTGGCCTGCTGTCAATGCATGTGGCAGCAGCGGTCATAAACTATTGTGTTTAATTAGGCTATTTTTTACCCTTGCTACTTATGTTTCTAATATGACATTTCTTGGCGTAGGTCGCTCTTACAATCTTAAGCGACCACAAGTGCGCTATCTATTATTATGCTGCTGGCTGCAGTCGTACACCATGGTGTGAGATTTAATTCAAATTTAGACTCGGTGTCACGTGTTCTTGTGTGAACATTCTGCGGAGGGCCGACAAAGGTGATGGCCTGCAGTTTTTTTGTTACAGTTATTTTTCTTATCAGGTATACAATAATTATTACGACTAAAATTAATACAATCATTAACGAAGCATGTCCCGATACGTGGTGGAAGTTTAAACCATTTAATTCCTTAGAAGTACTAATCTTAGTTTCTGTTAATGGATCCCACGTAATTTTAGGTATTTCTTTCAATTCTCCTATGTAAGAGGGCATAATGGTTTCCTGCCTTTCGGATCTTATTGTGCATCTTATTGTGAGCTTATTGTCTATAAAAATACCCTTTGCCTTTAACAGTGTGTAAATCTCCTTAATTTCTGTATTTTTTCTCTTTCCTGGAAGTACTAATTTTTCGGATAGGGTATCTTTTATCTTGGAGACTTCGTCCCTTAATTGTCTGGGCTTTAAAAGGTTTGGATTGATTTTGGTTGTAAATAGTTCGTTACTTTCTTCTAATTCCGCAATTTGTCTTTGTGTGCTATTGAGTATCAAGTTACACTGATCTTCAAACCCATGGAGTTTCTCACAAACCACTCTCATTTGTTGCACTAACTTGCTTCCTCTATGCAGCATTTCAAAATATGGTTTCATGTCGTAAAATATGACCAGATCCCATGAGGATGACACCTCTACCTCACCCATTGGATCTAGATACATTGCTGAGGAGCTATTAAATTTTTCTATCACCCATTTTCATTCTTGTTCCCTTAACGGAGTTGTATTTGATACTTGGCAGAATAGCATGAGTATCATCATCATCATCATCATCAATCCTAACTTTGAGATTTTGCATCTCTTAGAGCTTCACCTTTCCTCCTCATTAGTTTTCTGCTCATTTTCATTTTTGTCTTGTGCCTGTATGCCGATAAGCGGGCACACTTTTGTAATTGGTCTTGTGGTAAATCCATCCTGTAATTTTACTTTTACTACCCTGACTTTGTTATCTTTTCCCCTATGTACCTCTTCCACTTTGCCCAAGGGCCAGCTTGCTGGAAGACAGTTTTCGTCTTTTTGTCCCTCTTGTATATCCCGTGTTTTAATAGATTCATTTCCTTCGATCGCTATTACTTTATTTTCCTCAGTATTTTCTACATGTTCTATAATCTCTTGTTTATTTGCAATCCATTTGTTCAAATTAAAACCAGATTCCGCTAGCTCCCGAGAAATTTCTTTTATTTTCTTCTGACAATCTTGTATGGAGTCTGCTCCTGACATCAGATCATCCATATAGAAGTCATTTCTGATTGTTTCCCCAATGATTTGATCTTTACAATTATTTGCTATATCTACCAGCACTCTTGTTGCTAAGTAAGGGGCTGACGCGGTACCGTATGTAACCGTTGTGAGTTTATAGTTTTTAATCTGCTTATTCGGAGTTTCTCTCCACAGAATATACAAATATTGTTGATCCTTTTTGTCAACATTAATCGACGGCAAATTGCCACTTGCGCCATTTTAAAACGACGTCGAAAATATCTATTTGGACTCTGGGTCCCACCCACATTATATCATTTAAGCTTTTGTTGTTCGTGGTTTTTGCGGATGCATCGAAAACTACTCTTAACTTGGTTGTAAGACTAGAGTCTCTTAACACTGCTTGATGAGGTAAATAATACTTCCCCTTTTCGTTGCACTCGACCATATGTCCTAAGTTCATATACTCTTTTAAGAAGTTGCTGTAACTTTCCTTCAGCTTTGTATTTCTAGTGAATTTTTTCTCTAAGTTCAGAAACCGTGCCATTGCTTGTGGTCTTGATTCACCTAACTCTTTCTCTTCTTTTAACGGAATGGTAACTGTATACCTTCCACCTGGTTCTTTTCTCGTTGTTTCAATAAAATTTTTCTCGCAGATATCTGCTTCTGCAATTTCTTTATCTTCTTCTTCTAACTCCCAAAATCTCTCTAAAGCCTTAACCTCAATGGCCGACGCGACTATTTTTTCTTCGGATTTCGTGCACCCAGACACTATCCACCCGAATTCTGTGTTCTGGCCGAGAAGTCCGTCTATTTTTACTACTCCATTTTTTAAAATGTGAGTATACAGGTCAGTTCCGATAACTATATCTACTCGACCTGGTTTATTAAACTGCGGATCAGCTAATATATATCTTTCCCATTTAATTTTTTCAATATTTATTGATTTTATTCGGAGCGCTTTCATCAGTTTTGGCAAAACTATTGCATCTACTGTAAGCGGCTCCTTTTTTGGGTCAAAAGTATCCACACAAACTTTGACCTTATATTTTGATACACTAGACTCTGTTGAAGATACTCCACTAATTTTTGTGATCGCCCTCAATCTAGGTAACTTCAGTATCTGGACTGGCTCCTCAGATATGATAGTAGTTTGCGACCCACTATCAATTAGTGCCCGCAATTTTTCATATTCCCCGGTAGCTGATTTTACCCTGACAATTGCTGTCGCTAATAGCGCTTGCCTTTCAGCCACGCATGTGTTCACTTTCTCTCTTCTTTCAAAGTGAAGCATTGTGTGGTGGTATTTGTTGCATTTCGCACATAAAATTTCACTTGTGCACCTCTTGGCACTTGAATGTTTTAAGCACTTTAAACATAATTGTGCATTTCTTGCGGCTTCTGCCCTATCTACTGGGAATATGCCTCTAAATATAAAGCATTGTAATGCATAATGCCCTGCTACTTTGCAAATTGGGCAATTTTCCGAAAAGTCCCTATTGACTTTCGGTTTTTTCTCCTCATCCTTCAATGAGCCTAGAGCATCCAACCTTTGCTCTAAATACTCCATTACGTCGGACAATTTTTGAACTTCTTTTGTTCTTTTAACATGATTTTCATATGATTGCAACGTTTCTCTATTAAACTCTTCTGATGAGACCGTTTTCAATTTTATTAAATGTATTGATTCATTAATTGAATCAATAAATGCTTTAATGTGCTTTGCTGAATCACTGTTCAGTCCTGGCAACTCTAAAGGCCTATTTAATTGTTCGGAAAATATTTTCCTTTTGTTTTCATAACGCTTGGTTAATAATTCCCAAGTCGCATTGAAATTTTCTGCGGAGCCTATTAGCAAATGCGACACCATGCATCTTGCTTCTCATTTTAATGCCGTTTTCAAATAGTTAAATTTAAGAGCTGGACTCAAAAACCTCTCTTGATTGAACCAACTCTGTAAACAACTCGGCAAAGAGATCCCATTCTTTGGAATCCCCGTAAAAGGTGGGGACCTGCATTTTCGGGAGCATTGGTAGCTCCTCTGTTTTGACATGGCAGCCCTCCATTTTTGGGTGACACTTGTCTTGAACCTGTTTTGCTAGTTCTTCTACCGTGTTCTGTACGTCGAAATCTAGCGTTTTAATTTCCCTATCAAACGTTACGTTGCTGTCAAACTTTTCTTTAAAGAATTGTATTTCTTTTTGTATTTCTTCCTAAAGAAATACTACCTTTCTTTTCCTCAATCCAAACATTTTACTGTTGTTTTCCTTAATGTCCACCTGCGTTTCCTCTAAATATTTGTTCAATACATCTTCCTGCCTGTCGAAATCATTGGCCCTCTTCTCCATTGCTTCTGATTTAGGCATTGTCCTATCTTGGCGAACTGGTTTCGCCTTTTCTTCGGGTATTTTGCTAGTTAGGCCACCTGAAAGTATTTCTTTAATTTTGCCTATAACTGTCATTATTACGTCGTATTGTTTCTTATTGAAGTAGTCATGATCGACTACTCCAATTTTACACAATACGCTGTGATTGGTTTGAAACTGCTTTTGCAGTTCTCCTATTTCTTCTAACTCGCCCCCTTGACCACCCTCTATCTCTCTGATTCTTTCCACCAATTGTGACTGCTTCGTCAACAATTCTATGACTTTGTCTGACAACATATTTTTAACAAAACTTATTATTTATTTTACATAAAAGGTTCTTTTCAATTTTAATTTAAACTTTTACTTTTGCTACAATGGACTGTATTTTAAAAAAAAATTTTTGTTTTATTGCGAGGCGATCTTGCCGCCGTTTTCGCAAGGGTGCGCTACAAGGCGCACTCTCATTTTATTGTTAATGTTGTTGTGTTTTACATGACGCTCGATTGCGTCTATTCGTAGCCACAATGTCGTGGCTATGTCCCACGCTGGTGGTGGCTTCCAGTTGACTCGTTCTAATAGGGCTCTTCTTTCCTGTAGCAGTTTCGCTTTTAGGCCCCCTCTCCTTTTTGGGGCTTTGGCGGACGGGATTGCCAGAAGTTTTTCCTCTTTTGCCTTACGTGCTGCTGCTGCTGCTCTGGCCGCTGGTTGCCTTGCCCAATATTCTTCTATTGACAAGGGCTTCGGTCCTGCTTGTGGCTCTTCTGCGATGATTTTCTGTAGCGCTTGTTGGTAAGCGCTACTAATTTCTCCTCGTCCAGATGCTTGGGCTCCTTCTTATTTTTTAGGTGTCCCGTCTTGAAGCGCCGCTGGTGTGGGTCGTGGGAGGAGTACTTCTTGAAGAGTTTGCCCTCTGGATGGGCCTTGGTCACCTTCTAGCATTGGATCTCGCTCTCCTTTGCTGTCTGGTCTTCTGTTCGGCGCGCTGCTCTTGTCTGCACCGCCCAACAATTTTTTTGGTTTGGCGTGCTGCTCTTGGCTGCACCGCTCGATATTTTTTTTTCGGCGTGCTGCGCTTGGCTGCACCGCTCGATATTTTTTTTTTGTGGCTCGGCGTGCCGAAATGCCGGCACTGCTCGAAGGTCTTTATAAACAAGCGTGCCGAAATGCCGGCACTGCTCGGAGGACCAAATGAACGGATATGTCCAATTTGTGTACTTGTAAGATTCTGATTTTATTCTTACGAATCCTATGTCTTATATACTAGCAGAGTGTCTTAATTTAGGCCTGCTGTCAATGCATGCGGCAGCAGCGGTCATAAGCTATTGTGTTTAATTAGGCTATTTTTTACACTTGCTACTTATGTTTCTAATATGACATTTCTTGGCGTAGATCGCTCTTACAATCTTAAGCGACCACAAGTGCGCTATCTATTATTATGCTGCTGGCTGCAGTCGTACACGATCGTGTGAGATTTAATTTTACCGAGGGTCAAATTTAGACTCGGTGTCACGTGTTCATGTGTGAACACTGACCATATGACAAAAAGATATCGGCGTGGCCGATATTATCGCACGCAACCAACTAAGCAAACCCTCGTTGCTGCCGATAACGTCAAATGCAACATCACCACGCAGATTATTGTAAACGCGTACCCGACCGTTACAATAGAATCTGTGTGCGCATTTTCTATACTGTTTCGACCAGCCGGCTAATTAGAATGCCCAACGTAGGCCACACCCACGACCCTGATCTACACCCGTATATCCTTCGTATGGAACACTCCTAGGGGCTTCCCTTGTAAAGCTTCCAGCAGGTACGAATTATTGCCTACTCGCCGCAATACTCTGGCCTTAACGAACTTTCTTGCAAATTTGGCGTTAAAAGCTTTCACAGAATCGCTCAGCACAAAATTGCGTCGGTAGACTTCTTGGCTGGGTTCCGCCTGGAATACCCGGGCTCGAGCGTTGTACTGCCGATGACTTCTTTCGTGAGCCTGGTGTAGTTGGCTTTGGACTCGCTGTCTAATCAGGCGTATTTTGTCTGCTTGGTGCAAATGAGAAATCTCATGATCATCCGGAGATCCTAACCTACGAGCCAATTTATAGCATGCCCCATTTAGGAACATATAATGTCCGAAAACGGCAAAGAAAGAAGTCATCCCGGTCGCTGTGTGTATGGCATTTCGTATGGACACCTCTATTTCCGGAAGGTAGAGGTCCCACTCGCGGTGATCTTGCTCTAGATACGCCCGGATCGCCGACAACACTGTATGATTAACTCGCTTGCTTGCATTGCTCTGTGGCGCGTAGACCGCAGTGCGCATGTGCGAGATGCCGAAAGCTGAGATCATGTTTTGGAATGTACTTGATATGAACTGTCGTCCATTGTCAGAGTGGATTACCTCGGGTACTCCAAACTTATAGAAAACCTCGCAGACTAAAAAATCCACTACGTTAAGAGCCGTAGCCTCTCGCATTGCTTTCAAGAAAGAGAATTTTGAAAAATAGTCGACTACCACGAATATCCAAGCGTGCCCTTGCCCGAACGTGGGTACTTTCCCAGGAAGTCAATGTACAGTTTTTGGAAGGGTCGCTCGGTCACTACCTCATTTCCTAGACCCACATGCATGCGGAACTTCGGTGCCTTGACTTCCTTGCATGTCACGCACTGTCTTACCCAATCCTTTACCTGACTAGCCATGCCAGGCCAGTAAAACTGCCGACGTAAGGTCTCTAGCGTTTTCACAACACCCCCATGACCAGCCGTCTCATCTACATGAGCCTTCGCTATTAAGCCGACTGTCAACGAGCTTGGTACCCACAATTTCCACACGGTGCCTTCTAACTCGTCTTCTAAGTGGACGAACCCCATGCGCTTAAAAAGCAAATCTCCTTCAACCTTCAGGTCTGGTAGTTTGTCTTGACTCGCCCTTACTTGTTCGAGCAACGCCTGATATTCCGCGGATTCGAACTCGGTGGTCGCAAATTGGAGAAGGCCTTCTGAAACCTTTCCCACTGCTTCGACACTGCGCGATAGAGTGTCGGCTACCACGTTCTCACTGCCTTTACGGTGCTCGATGGTAAAGTCATAGCTTCGCAGCTGCAATGACCAACGAGCTAGTCTCCCGCTTAGGTCTTTCATGGACATCAGCCATTTTAAGCTGGCGTGGTCAGTGATGCATGTAAAAGTCATCCCTTCTATGTAGGGTCTGAACTTTCTTATGGCCAGTACCGACGCTAAGCACTCCTTTTCAGTGACGGAATAGTTCCGTTGGTGTTTGTTCAAATTGGCTGAAAGTAAGGCTATGGGTCGTTCCTGACCCTCAGTGTCTTTTTAAAACAACACCGCTCCCACGCCAAACTGAGACGCATCGCACTGCACGAAGAAAGGCTTGGCAAAATCCGCGTGCACGAGCACTGGGGCCGTGGTCAGGGCGGTCTTCAACTGTTCAACGGCTTGCGTTGCCTCGTCACCTAATACAAACTTTCCACTATCTTTTTTTTTTCACATTTCGGTCAGTGGTGCGGCCATAATCGCGAAATCTCGCATAAATCGCCGGTACCAACCTGCTGTCCCCAAAAATGAGCGAACTTCTTTGCGCGACCGAGGCACGGAGATTCGTTTAATAGCTATAACCCTTTCGGGGTCCATGCGAAGCGTGCCGCCACCAATATTGAATCCTTGGTATTTTAATGCCTTGAAGCAAAATTTTGATTTCTGCAGTCCGATTGACAGGTTCGCTTCCCTTAAGCATTTGCCCACTTGTCGCAGATATTTCAAGTGCGTTGAAAAATCTGGGGAAATAACTAATAAATCGTCCAAGTACACAAAGACGTTGTACCGTAGCTCGTTGGGAATCACCTTGTCCATCAGACGAACAAGACGTTGGGCTGCATTGCATAAACCAAATGGCATAACGCGAAACTGGTATAGTGGTCTACCTTGTACTGTAAATGCAGTATAGGGCCTGCTTTTGTCGCCTAGTTCAACCTGCCAATACGCGAACTTCAAATCCACACTGGAAATGTAGTGGGTCTGGTCCATTCTAGATAGGGTACCTTCTATACAGGGCAGTGGATACGCGTCTTTCACCGTCAAATTGTTGAGCTTGCGTGCATCGAGGCAAAATCGGTTTATCCTCGGTCTTCGCAATACTGTTGTGCGGTTACTCCATGGGCTGTTGCACTCTTCTATAACCCCCAAACTCAACATTTTGTCGACTTCTTCACTTTCTACTACTCACTACTACTACTTTCACTTTCACTACTTTCTGCATCGCTGCCGATAATGGGTAGGGTCTATCTTTGAACGGTTGGGCACCTTCCACTAAGTCGATAGTGTGCTTCTCTAAGTCCGTCGTCCCTAATCCGCTACGTTCAAAAGACAAAAACTCCTGCTTTACCGCCTCCAATTCTATCCTTTTGGTGTTCCGTGGAGATTAGCTTCTCGGGGCCCAAAATGTCAATGGCCAGGTTAAATGCTCGCCAGAAATCGATCCCAAAATAGGCTCGCTGCTTAAGGTACGGGCAGATAAAAAACTTTATTTTTTTATGCTGCTCCCTGTACGAGATTGGGAGTTCTACCCTACCTATGATCGTTTTATCCTCACCTCCAGCAGTTGTGACTACCGAAACGTAAGGTTGCACCGTAGCCCCTAATTCTTCTACTAATTCTCGACATCATTTTCTCAGCAGACTGACCGAGGCTCCAATGTCTAACAAACCTTTCATTTGGAACCCCGCGACCTCCATTTCGGCGAATACGCGAGAGTCTAGGCTATCCTCCCGTTTCACCGCTTCAATGACCTGGTGCCTCGTCATTCTGCGTCTACGGAAGCGCGCTCTAGCCTTCACCATCCTTCGGGTGGCCAGCGTCATCCCCTCCAATTGTCGCTCACCAAAAATTTTATTTCGGGCCGACATGTATGCCCGAACAAGTTCTTCGTATGGTAAGCCTCTTAATGTTCTTCCTTTGTTAATTTCCTTACAAATATTCTTATCCTGGCCCTTATGGTCTATATCCGGCTCCGTTTCCATGACTATTGGCTTTGGAAGGTGCTACTCGAACGCGTCTGTCCCGCCATCATCGCGCTCCCTCTGGGGTTTCCCGGACAATTCTCGCAATGTGAGCAGAACGTGTCCGGCTTTCCGCACCTGTAGCAGAAAATCGTCCGCTTCTTGGACAGGCAGTCTCTAAAGACATGATCTAACTGTCACAGTTCCAGCAGACTAGCCGGGATGATGTCCTGCCTCGCACGAAGGCCTCCTCCAGCTCTCCAGGTGGCGATTCCGCATGATGTGGGTGATCTTCAACCTCATGCACAGTCGGTTTTGGTCCTTGCGAATAACGTGACTGCTGCACGTACCCGGTCCGGCCTCCGCGACCAATGTGCCTCTCCACTTCTATGCACTCTTGGCGCAGCTCATCCACGGTGAGTACATCGATGGCGTAGATGTATTTTGCCAGACTTTCCTTCAACCCACGCTTTATGATCTTCACTAGTTATAGGTCTCTTAGCGGCTTTTGGAATCGCGCGGCGAGCTGACGCATGTGATGGATTTATTTATTTTTTTTATTTTTTTTTTATTAATTGTCGACAAAACGAGTGTCTTCCTAATTATTTAATACATTATATATACAATTATGAAAATTAAATGCTAAAAGCCTAGTTAGAGAACACAATTTTCTAACAGCATCACCGACCGATGGAGGTGTTTTATTTGCCAGTCCGGCCAGCTGTGCACAGCTAATTCACAGCTAATTTTGTCAGTGACGCTATTAGAGCCTACATCTAAGAAGAAAGGGTTTAAGTAGGAAAAAGTGCTCTTAAGTAAAATCAAAAATATTCTTAATTTGCTATATTATTTAAGAATATACCATAAATAGGAGAAAAAAAAGTAAGAAGATTGTTAAGAAAGTAAAGAACTGTATGCTAGATATATAGAGTGTTAAGTAGATAGGATAAAGAGATAGTATTGGGAAAGTAATGGGAAATCACCGACCCGGTTGGGGAAAATTTACAGCCTGTCCGGCAAGCTATGCCCCTGATCATTGCTGGGAATGGTCAGTGACTTCCCGAAGGTATCTTGAAAGCAACGATTTTATGAGGGGTAGAGAAAGTTCGGTAGAGAAAACGTAAACTATTGTAATTTTTACATAGCACGCGAAAAGGATTGTGCATAGCGTAGTCTGTTGTGCACGTTGATAAGAACAAGGGGTGATAATTCCTGGTTGGTCTAGCCGGAACAGAGAATTGAAGACGCCCTAGCAGAAAAGGAGAATCTATATCGCCAACAACCAACTTATGTAGAAAGACAACACCGAGAATTGTCCTACGGTTGGTTAACGACGGAAGATTAAGAATAAGCAGCCTGCTGGAATAGGATGGCAATCGAAGATTAGGGTCCCAATTTAAACGTCGTAAGGCAAAAAGCAGAAATTGCTTCTGAACAGATTCAATACGATCCTGGCTATTGTTATACTGCGGAGACCAGATACAAGAGCAGTATTCAAGGATAGGACGAACAAGAGAGATGTACAGAAGTTTCGTTATAAAAGGATCGTTAAACTCTTTAGACCATCGTTTAATGAATCCAAGTTCACCCTTTGCCTTATTAACGATAGTATCTATGTGCAGATTGAAGCAGAGTTTAGAATCAAAAAGAACGCCTAGATCCTTAACTGTTAGTATACGTTGCAATGGAGTATTGTCGATTGTATAACTGACAAGATAAGGTGTAATACGATTAAATGTCATAAACATACACTTTGAACAATTCAGATGCAATTGATTGGCCGAACACCAAAGTTGCATAGCGTTCAAATCGTCTTGAAGCCGAGAATGATGTAGGGGATTAGTGTATGATAGAATAAGTTTCACGTCGTCCGCATACATGAGTACACGGGCATGTGATATAACAGAGGGGAGATCATTTATAAAAAAAAATAAAGAGTAAATGCCCAAGATGACTATCTTGAGGAACACCAGAAGTAATGTGAACCTGTTTAGAGGAAGTCAGCCTCAGCATTACTCTTTAGGTCCTACCTTTTAAATGAGAACTAATCCAAAACAAAAGAGACGGAGGGAAACCTATTCAGTCAAGTTTAAAAAGTAAAATGTCATGGTGCACTGAGTCAAACGCCTTACTGAAGTCAGTGTAAATGACATCAGTTTGCATTTTCGAAAGGAAAGCATCATTTACCAAGGAAGTAAACTCAAGCAGATTGGTCGTATTTGACCGATTCTTTACGAATCCATGTTGAACAGGGGAGACAACTGATTTTCAGAAATGCTGCGAATTCGAAGTTATTATTTTTTTTAAATAATTTAAAAACAGCGCACTGTTTTGTAATGGACCCTTTAAGTTGGTATATCAGACTTTCCACCTTTCTTGTGGAGAGGAATGATATAAGATTCTTTCCAAAGAGATGGAAAGACAGAATATTCAAGGGATAGATTAAAGATTGAAGATTGAAGCTTTAGCAATGGGTCAACAAGGGAAGAACTACACTCTCTAAGTAGACAACTAGGAATATTGTCAGGAGAGTAAGAAGATTTAAAAAAATGTATAGCTGGAAGCATAGATTAATAGGAAATAATAGGAGCAGGTATAAAGCTAGAGGAAGTAATAGTATAAGGGTAAGAGTTATTATTAGGACAGACTCAAGAGTAGGTTGATTGGAAAAAATTAGCAAAGAGGTTAGCAGAATCAGAGTCATTGCTAGCTTTATCCATCCCGAGAGAAATAGAAGAAGATTTACTCTTCAAGTTTACAAAATTGTGGGAGTAAACCAAGGTGGCTTTAAAGAAGTAGTCGAAGGAACTGACTTGGGAATATACATATCTAAGAGGGAGTTTAGGGTGTTATAAAAAAAGTTAATAGCAGTATTCATGTCAACCGAGTCATATAATAAAGACCTATCGGTTGCATAAATAAGTTGATTCAGCAATGAATAATTTCCTTTGCAAAAGCAACGGCGGGGATTATTGGCTGATGAGCACGAAATGAGAGGATTACAATTGAACATTGCAACCTCTAAAGTAGGATGATATACATCCTCAGGAAGAGATAAAGGAGGGGACCTAGACACATTAGAAATAAGGTAGTCGTTAACAAATACAAGATCAAGTGTTCTATTCAAATGATTGGAAATTGAATTGATTTGAAACAGCGAAGGGTCAAGCATACAATCTATAAAGTCATGCTGTGCTGAGGGCACTAGATAATTTTCGGCAGTGAAAAATGACCAAGAGATGTTCGGCAAATTAAAATCACCCAACACAATAAAAAGGTCATTATCACGCTTATGTGAAGAAACTTCTTTAATACAAGAAATATGTTTCATATAAACCTGAATATCAGAAGAAGGAGGAATATAAGAGCATGTAATATAAATATTCCGTGTAGGAAAAGACACCTTGACTGAGACAATCTCAGCGTCAGTAGGCGTACTAAAACAGAAAAGTTTTGACTGGAGAGTGGCTTTAACGGCAATTAATACCCCACCACCTCGAGTCGGCCGATCATTTCTATGCAAAATAGAATTATTCGAAAAAACCTCAAAATCAGATATGGTTGAATTTAACCATGTTTCTGAAAATGCGACTTTATCCGAATCGAAGGAAGTGCTGGCCATGAAAAGATTTTTAAGTTTTGAAATGAGACCTCTGACATTCTGATAATGAATAGAGACTTGGTCAGAAGAAGAAGTTAGTTTTTTGGGGCAGAAATGGTACCCTGTATTGAAGGGACTGGAAGGGTGACAGGCTGGTTACGCTTTTTGGCTTGAACTCGTGAACAATCATGTGTGGAGTCCAAAATTTGGGATCACAAATGAACATATCATGTGAAACATTTATTTTTTTGAATGATGATGATATCTCACGAGGAGTGGAGAAATTAAATTTAGTAATTGACACGCTAGCAGAAGATTTGCTAGCAATATAGGCTGCCAATGACTCAGAGGTGGTGTCAGACGAAAGTCGAGACACAAAAACTTGCCTGCGAGGGGCAACAACAGTTAACGTAGGAGCTGATGGGGCTGGATTACGCGCAGGTCTACCTTTGCGGCCAGGAGCTGAGCCCCGGAACCTGTCCAAGAGAGCGTGCCGCAGTTGCATCCAGCTGTCGACTCTAGAATGCTGCACGCGCATCCAGTACCACTCGCGAGCTCTTCCGGTCAGGAGCAGGTTGACCTCCTACCATGGGCATTGGTATTGCCTCTGCAGCAACTCCAGCCGAAACACGAAGTCCTCGACAGAAAGCATGGCGTCCTCGCCATCGAACTTGACGTTCCACCGCTCGAGCTTCAGGTACGCTGTCTCTTGTACGTTGGCGTACGCTTCCTCCGGATGGAAATCATCCGCTCTCCGGTTCTCTACTCGGAAATGACGATTATTTGTATTACGCCAGTTCCTCGCCTGAGTACCTGCAACGTACACTCCTTGTCGCTCCTCGTGCGACTTGTCTGTGTGGCTTCTTTGGCACCGGCGGTAGATATGTCTCGCGCTGGATCCCTTCTCGCTCTTTCGGGATGGCACCTGTTCGTGGTCCCGGCCCGACTTGTCTCGGTGACATCGGTACAGTGTTAGGCTCTCCGGTATGGCTCCCTGGCGGCCTAAGCACATCAATGATCCCCTTCATTATCTCCATAAAGCCTGTTCGCATCTCCTCGCGGATAGACTCGCTGATGCCAGGTGGCAGAGCATGCAGATATGTCTGGTGGGCATGAGCTATCGCCGCGTATGCTGCCGACGTGAGTACCGAGTCTTTCGTTGCTTTCGGGAACTCTAGGTTCCGTGGAGGTCGATCTTGTTGCGCCAATTCCTTCTCTAAGTCTACCAGATGTCCCTCCTCCGGGATCTGTCTCTCATGAAATCCCCGGAAATTCATTGGCGTTCGCACCAGACCTCCAGCTGGACGCGGCGGTGGCAGTGCCGACGCTCCGTCAGCGTCAGAAACCCAGTCAGACACCTGTTCCTTAGCCATACTGATCCCTTGAGAAAACCGTACCCCTTTCTACTATAAGTCTTACTTACCCTAATACAAAAAAAAACGTCACAAATAATTCCTTTTAAATAAATAAATAAATAAACATCGACCACAAAACTAACTCACAAATATAACTTTTTTATATTTTCTCAATCAATTTCATATACTTTGGGGGAGCATTCGTCACATGCATAGTTCATCAGTTCGACTAACGAACGGCATTCAAGGAACGCTACCTTGAAGTCTATTTGGTTTCTGTCGCACTTCTGGGAACCTTTAGGCATGCTGAGTGACAGCTACGGCGCAGGATCGAATCTATATCGTCCTGGGTCACCTGTCTCCGAAGCTTATTGCTACGGCCAGCACACTCCGAACGTAAACACAGAGTGGGACAAAGCAAATAGTAAACATTAAACAAACTATAACAAGACCTACCCTAATATCACATTTTATCACAGGTTATTTTGTCATGGCGGCTACCACCAGGCTACGATGGACGGTCGCGAACGTTCGCCAACATGCGAACGTGACTTACCGCTATCAACCGCGACAAACAAAATCCCCATGTTAATGGACACCATGGCAAGATCCGCCTCCGTCGCTCTTCTGGCCATTCTTGGGGTATGCTGTGTGACAGATGCGGCGCAGGCTCGATTCTACATCGTCCTGGGTCACCTGTCTCCGAAGCTTATATAACTCCTGTCAGCATACATCCAACATTGACACAAAATGAGACAAAAACTAATAATTGAATAAGTAACATCTGACAAAATTACCCTAATTTTACATTTTTTATCACGAGATGCCTTTGTCATTGCGGCTACCACCAGGCTACGATGAACGGTCGCGAACGTTCGCCAACATGCGAACGTAACTTACCGCCATCAACCACTACAAGAAAAACTTCTCATGTTTATGGATATTCTGATATTCTCCACTTCCGTCGTGCTTCTTGGATTCCACTACACGCTGCGCAATTATGAGCCACCTACTCGTGCCACATAAGACTTCAGCGGTGCAAACGTAAACAATACAGGTGAGACGCTCAATATAAATTAACAAACAAAACACTATTTATCCACTTTACTTTTTCAGATCGGGTCCCGGTTCCGGACCCAGCGTACCCACCCTACCATGAGACGATCACCTTCACTCGTCTCCCTCGTTTTGGCCACTAGATGGCCTGCATCAGCCCGTGTCGGCTGTTATGCCCCCTCTTCCCATCAAGTTAAACTTAGCCGGACATTTCTCTCTTCAATATGTGTATGTATAATTGGTTGCATCCCTTAAGATTATTATTTTCTTATTTCTATCTATTTATCAAGGTATCTCCATTCAGTTATTAATTCTACGCAAGCTGTCATTGTCTTTGGTTCGTCAACAGGTGCGTATTATTGTTTTGCTTTGCCTTATAATTATCACAATTATGTAATAAATTCCAAAATTTCGTTCATCTTACAGAGTGAATTTTATTTACTTTAACAATATTAAATGGAACAGGCGACGAAAAACTGCAAAGTTATTGCCCGTCGCCGCAAAAAAGAAAACAAGAAGGCAATCATGAGGCAATCGTGGAACCGATTTAAGGACAGAGTACCCACGCAAATACTTAGAACTGGGTATGTCACGATAATCAGTCGTGCAACTGGTAGGTGATATATATATGTTTTAAATCGCTTAGTTCTACCTTACCCTACCTAAAGAGCTCTCTGGGGGTGGTAAGGGGAGATGGAAATGAACGGCCCAAATGAAGGCCAAGGGCATATTCAAGGGCATGCGATCCACTCTCCTTGTAATCTCTTTAAGAGCGAATCGGGCGGCCAATAGCAATCGCCTCTTTTGGCGCCGTGGATCGCAAGCCTGGCGTTGCCACCCTTCAATAAATTGGGTTCCGCTGAGGGCCTAGCTTCAACCCCGATACTCTGACCATATGACAAAAAGATATCGGCGTGGCCGATAATATCGCACGCAACCAACTAAGCAAACCCTCGATGCTGCCGATAACGTCAAATGCAACAACTTTTTGTCCCAAAAAAGGGATTACCAGGTTCCGATACCAAGAGATGGCCATTAGTTATGGACTATCGTCAAATAAATAAAAAATTACTCTCCGATAAATTTCCACTTCCAAGAATAGATGATATTCTTGACCAACTGGGCAGAGCAAAATTTAATTTCCTGTTTTCACCAAATAGAATTAGAAGAAAACTCTAGAAACATAACGTCTTCTTCAACGATCAATGGCTCCTATCGTTTTACACGATTACCATATGGTCTTAAAATAGCGCCTAATTATTTTCAAAGAATGATGACCATCGCTTTTTCTGGATTAGATCCTTCACAAGCTTTCTTGTACATGGATGACTTAATCGTCATCGGTTGTTCCGAAAACCACATGATCCAAAACTTAACAAACGTTTTTGAATTGTGTAGGAAACACAACCTTAAATTACATCGAGAAAAATGTTAATTTTTCATGCACGAAATGACTTTTCTAGGTAATAAGTGTACTGATCAGGGTATTTTACCAGATGACTAAAAATACAATGTCATTGAAAATTACCCGGTCCCTACAGACCCCGACAGCGCTAGAAGATTCGTTGCATTTTGCAATTATTACAGACATTTTATAAAAAACTTTGCAGATTATTCAAGTCACATAACAAGATTATGTAAGAAGACTGTAAAGTTTGAGTGGTGCGATTAATGCCAAAAAGCTTTCGATTATTACACAAAATGCTCTTATGAAGCCTACTTTATTGAAATACCCAGATTTTAGCAAAGAGTTTTGCATCGTAACAGATGCCAGTAAACTAGCCTGCGGAGCAGTTTTAACTCAAACTTGTGGACACAAACAATTGCCCGTAGCATATGCTTCTCGTTCATTTACAAAAGAAGAAAGCAATAAAAGTACAACCGAACAAGAGTTGGCAGCAATCCTCTGGGCAATAACGCATTTTCGACCATATATATATGGTCAACATTTCAAAATTAAAACAGACCATAGACCATTGACAGACCTGTTTTCAATGGTAAATCCAAGTTCAACATTAACAAGAATGAGATTAGACTTAGAAGAGTATGACTTTACTGTAGAATATCTCAAGGGCAAAGACAACTTCGTTGCTGATGCATTATCCCTCATCACAATAAAAGAATTAAAAAATATCTCAGCTTATATATTAAAAGTCACTACAAGAAGTAAAAGTAGAAAGAATAAATCCTGCGCAGGACAAGAATCCGAATTGCAGTAGCAACCGAACACTTCGATGCGCAAAATATATAACGTAATTCGAAATGAAGATGTTAAAAAAGTAGTAACCTTGCATATAAACTTGCATATAAACTTGAAAAACCTAAGAGTAGTGCTACTCCAGCCGGTAACCACAATAAAAAGTAATAAAGAAATCGAAGAAATACTGTCTACATTCCATGATAATCCAATTCAATGAGGGCATACGGGAACAACAAAAACTATTGCAAAAATAAAACGCTATTATTATTGGAAAAATATGACGCGTGATATCACAAATTATGTGAAAAAATGCCCGAAATGTCAAATATCAAAATAACAACGCACACTCGAACTCCTCTAACACTGACAGAGACAACACTAATGGCATTTGATAGAGTAATAGTAGACACGATCGGTCCACTACCAAAGTCAGAGCTAGGTAATGAATACTAATATGTGACTTAACAAAATACCTTGTAGCCATACCTGTGCTAAACAAAAGTGCAATAACTGTAGCTTAAACTGTATTTAAAGATTTTATTCTGAAATTTGGTCAAATGACGACGTTCATTACGGACATGGGAACAGAATATAAAAATTCAGTTATAGAAGATTTATGTATGTAAATACTTTGGTATCAAAAACGTAACTTAAACAGCACACCACCACCAGACTTTAGGGACAGTAGAGCGAAGCCATACAACATTCAATTCATTTGTTCCCATATATCAGTTGATAAAACCGATTGGGATATTTGGCTACAATACTTCGTATATTGCTTTAATACAACCCCATCCACAACGCATAACAACTGTCCATACGAACTAATTTTTAGTAAAAATCCATTTAATAATGTAAATGAACACAATAACATAAGAAGAATAAAAAACAAAAAGTACATAAGGATAGGCTTATATTGTTTAATACGTAAAACTAAAATGGAAAATCTTTAATGAAAGAATGGTTGGCCATCAAAAAAAAAAAAAAAAATATTTCTCTTAATTTAAAATTCATTAATTCAAATTATATATTCTTTAATCAACTATTCAATTATTATAATGTCATTTTTAATATTATAATTTAAAAAAAAAAAAACAAATTTTTATAAATTTATTTATTCAAATTATATATTCATTAATCAATTATTATAATATACAAATATATTAACAACATTTCTATAAATGACCATAACTTGTAAATAACTACATATATTACGTTATTTCTTTAAAAAGGGACGTGTGTATATGCCTTAAATAAACACACTGTATTCAAATATATAGTATGCGGCACTTTGTTGCATACAATAACAATTATACACTAAACAGCCCAGAGCCACTTGAATGTATTGGCTCTGGCTCATATTACGCAGCGCTGCTTACTAGCCCTCTAGCTGACCGTTTATGCTTACGGTGCTTATCCCACGCTCCGTCTGGAGCGCATTCTAATAGCAATATATATATGCCCAGTAACACATATGCAAGCTACAAGCTACATATGCAATCACACTCTCTCTCTCTCTCTCTTTGTAGCTGTTAGCCGATAACTGCATAAGTTTATATATGTATGTTATCCATAGGCTAAGAACATTCCTGAACACAACAAATTCAATTAACATCAAAGCGAAACAGCACTGACGTGCTAGTGTTACTTTACAAAATATTTGCTCGCCTTGCAAAAGTCAACTTAATTTATAAATTGGATCTAAAAGATGCCTATTGATAGATAGACAGAAGATGCGAAGCCATTGACAGCTTTCACGGTGCCAGGCAGATCCCTTCTCCAATTCACCGTAATGCTCTTTGGACTATGTTACCCGCTATTCACAATTTTCCGTGGATGATTATTTCCAGCAGATTTGCGTCATCTAGCCGTGTTGGTTCGACCAATTAAAGAAGGCTAACCTTACCTTTAACGTATCCAAAAGTGTGTTTTCAGGAGTGAGTTCTTGCAAGATTAATTATTTTATGTAATATTCCTTTCAATCGGTCCAACATTTAGAAAAAAAATTATAAATCAAAACAAAAGAAAATCGATGCCTGTGTGAAACATCTGAACTCTCGGCAGCAAGTGCAATCGCACTTCTTGGAGTGCAGTAATCCGACAAACAGATGTCGCTGTATACATACATATCTTGCAGCCCTAGCCACGATCTATCGGCCAATATATACCTACCTCTAAGCTGCCATTCAGAGCTTAAAGAAAAAAATGCCAATCAGAAGAAATAGCTACAAGAGAATATAAGAGAACTTTTTTACAAATATACTCGTTTTCGCAAATAAAACTAACAATAAGAATATGATTGGCTAAAAAACCAAAGTGGTGACCCCGAACGTTAAATAGGACATTACATGCAAAACAAGCATAGTTTTCTGAGGTCCACGTCCATAAAGCACACAATTCGCGACGCTGACGAATTTTTCGATCGCAACAAACATGTCGACCCAAGATAGCGTGTTTAATAAAGAACTTCAAGAATTGAAGGTGCAAGTGCAGCAACTTCAATCGTCGGCTGCACGGCCACTAGCAGTAAATGCAGTAATGCTCACAGATCAACGCTCCGAGGTTCAACAAATGCAACCTTCAACTTTGGTTTACACAATTGGAGTGCCTGTTTCTTACCATCGAGGATCTCATCGCACATCCACCTCTGAATAACAGATACGGCGCATTCAGGCAATGGCTTCTCGAAACATTTGCGGAATCAGATGACTTAAAACTAAAGAGAAGCTCGCGACATGACCGGCATGACGCCGTCGGAAAGCACCCGCTACTGGCTGCGAAGCCGTTATACGCACTCTTTTTATCGCCGAGCTTCCAATGTCGGTTCGACCCCTAATTTCTGTCTGGGAGGAAGATGCCAAAAATAAGTTGGCAAAAATAGCGGACAAGATGCTACAAAATAGTGGAATGGAACCGACTTACGTAACGTGAACACAAACTGCAACTGCTCATCAAAATCAGCAGAATGTGGATGTGGTCAGTAACCATAGCCCCAATTTAACTGACGTTGCGGCCGCCTTGCGCACGCTTTCGCAGAAATTCGGTTAGCTACAGGACGAATGTCGTTGCTCAAAACATTCATATGCAATCCCACCAAAACTGAGAAACGACGAGGAGGGTGGGGACAAAAGATCGCTCTGCTTCTACCACAGCAAGTTTGGTGATCGCGCCCGTAAATGCTACCCTAGCTGCCCACGTTACCAGTTACACTAGAGCGACTGTGGTGTCAGTTGTGCCTTGCACAATGACAAACAGCAAACCAAAAAAACGTAAACCATAATACAAACATATGGTAACCTAAACCTAGAGCTCTACTTGGGCCTAGGTCGTGCTTTCAAGTGGTCATTTATCAATGCTGACGTGCAAACTGCAATAATTGGCGCTGACTTTCTGTTACAGTTCCATTTGCTCATAGACATCAAGCAACAGCGTCTTATCTGCACACTAACAACTATCGGCAGTTCAATCAACTCGCAGCTTTTCGAAGCTGCAAATAATGCACGAAAACCACACAGTCGTATCCCTCAACAACTAACGCGAAAATCGTCCATCACATGCAGTTCGCCACAAGATCATCACAGCTAGAGCACCAGTAGCAGATCGTCCACGGCGACTGATTGGTGAGAAACTGGCATTTGCGAAAGCACAAATCCATCAACTGGTCGACGAAGGAATCTATCGCTATTCTAAAAGTCCATGGGCAAGTCTGCTGCATATCGTAGCAAAGACTAGTGGCGGTTGGCGAGCTTGTGGCGATTTCAGGAAGCTAAACGCGATAACAACTCCTGATCGTTATCCGATACCGCACACACACGACTTCGCAGACCGTTTAGTTGTGAAGCACATTTTCACAACTTTAGACTTAGAACGCGCATACTATCAAATACCGATGGCACCAGAAGAAATCGAAAAAACTGCAGTATGCACTCCGTTTGGTTTGAATTTGTATACATGCCATTAGGACTTAGAAATGCAACGCAAACTTTCCAGCGTTTTATGGACCAACTTTCCCGAAGTATCGACTAGGTGTTCTGTTACATAGACGATTGAGGAGCATAAGCAACACGTGAACAATGTCCTACGTATCCTGCAAGCAAACGGCCTCAGGATTAACGACAAAAAATTCAATTTAAAAAACACTAAGGTATTGTTTTTAAGCAACACAGTTGATGGAAACTGTATTAAACCTCCAGAGGAACGCGTCAAGGCGATCCCTCGGCCACAAACAATATGCGAACTAGACCGCATCCTGGGCATAGTGAACTACTATCACCGCTGCATACCACATACATCAAAAACTCAGGCACCGCTCAATAAATTGACGCGCCGCATGAAAAGATTACAAACGATCTGTAGGGTGGACGGCGAAGACGATTAGGGAATTTGCAAATTGCAAGGCCAGCATTGCAAATGCAGCCACTCTCGCTCATCCTAGTCCACACCCAGATCTGAGCCTGACTTGTGATGCCTCCGACACAGCAATCGGTGCGGTACTGGAGCAATACAACAGAGGTACAAGAGAGCCCCTAGGCTTCTTTTCGAACAAACTCAGCGTAACGGAAGGCAGGCATAGCACAAACGACAGGGAGCTACTAGCAATCTATGAAGCAATCAAGTATTTCAAGCACATGATAGAAGCAACGGTTTTCGTTATAAAAACTGATCACAAGCCGCTGATACACGCATTCGCCCAAAAACCTGAAAAGCATCGGAGCGTCAACTACGCCAATTAGGCTTTATCTCTCAGTACTTCACAACGATCATACATGTAAACGGCAGCGACGTCGTAGTAGAAGACGTGCTCTCCAGGATCAATTCCATAACGATGCCGACGACTATCGATACAAAAAGCATTGAAGCGGCCCAAGCAACGGACAGCGAACTGATAAGTATGTTAAATGGAGAGACATCGTTTTAACTACAGTCAATGCAAGTCAACAAGCAAACTTTTCTGTATTGCGACGTATGGACAGCAACTCCTACACCATATATTCCACAGCCACTGAGATACAACAGACTTCAAATGTTCGCCGACTCTCTTATCCTATTGGCAGGTCTACAATCAAACAAATTTGTGCTTAGTATGTTTGGCCGTCGATGCGTAAGGACATCTTGGAATGCTCACGAAATTGCTTGCCATATCAGAGGGCAAAAATACATAAACACTACTCTATGGTTCCTACCAAAATCACTGTCCCTGACCGCAGATTTGACCATATACACCTAGCCTTTGGTAGGTGGATACAGGTATTGGCTGACGATGATCGACCGGTTCTCTCGCTGGCCGGAGACAGTACCTCTGCAGGATGTGACAGCGCAGACGATCTGCGATGTTATTTGGTCATGCTGGATATCACGGTTTAGATGTCCCTTGATAATCACCACAGATCAAGGAGCTCAATTGAAGTCTGCACTCTTCAAAACCCTGGCCAATTTATTGGAAAGTGGAAAGTGGCATGGCCGACCGTTGGCATAGGTCTTTGAAATCCGCTTTAATGTGCAACCCGCAGACCCCGTGGACCAAACTACTTCCAACTGTAATACTGGGAAGGAAGATCTCCAAGCATTAACTGCTGATATGTTGTACGGGTGCATTCTTGGGCTTCCCAACGAATATTTCTATGACCTGGACGCACCCTCGAATCCATGTCAGTTCGTCAGTCAGTTTCGTACCAACATGCAGGCGGTAAGGCCGACGCCAGCTTCGCATCATAGCAAGTCGAAACTCTTTCTGCACAAAGCCATACATGGATGCTCTCACGTATTCGTGAGGACTGACGCGGTAAAGCATCCGTTGGAGCCTCTATACTCAGGACCGTATAAGGGGATATCTAAGTCATCAGATCGAGTGCGTATTATTGGCAATGAAACAGCATTGTCGATCGACAGATTAAAAACCTTCATTTATGGCAATTGAAGAGGCTGAAGAAGACGTCCCCACAAATGACGCAGCTGATCCCGTGGATGACGGAGGTTCACGAATCAAACCCTAGCCACGATCTACTGGTCAATATATATCGGGCCTACCTCTAAGCTGCCATTCAGAGTTAAAAAAAAAGATGCCAATCAGAGGAAATAGCTACAAGTGAATATGAGAGGAACTATTTCACAATTATAATCGTTTTCACAAATAAAACTAACAATAAGAATATAATTGGATAAAAGGCCAAACATAAGTGGAGATCTGTATTACTCCAAAAGAGTTTGTAAATGCTCTTTGTCATTCTCTACATTACGAATTTGAAAGAGAAAGAAGGGACATCTTCCGGTAGTCGAAAATATATATGAGGATCATAGAAAATGCCGAGTTTGGTTAAGATATCTTAATAAACAAACAAGTTGTTCATATAAAAGCCTACTTTACGACCTATCGTTCGACTGTTAATACTGATCAAGCATATATATACTCTATGGGGTCGCAGATGTCTCCTTCTATGCGTTACTCATTTCGTATCACCTTTTGGAGGGCCTGCGGAGTCCTAGAAGCAAAATTGGCAGAAGATGAGTCCATGAAGTGGCCGAGCGTCACATCAGAGCTGCTTTCAAAGATCGGTGCCAACGCTCAAGAAGTCCGTTTGATTATGGATGATAGCCACTGGTATCGATGTGTTCGCTACCGACTAGATGGGCTTGTTTCTTGAACAAAGAGGATTCGATTTCAGTGCCTTGATCCGTGGTTATTGTTTTCGGTGCCCCAAAACGCAAGATCCATTGTGACCAAAAAGCTTGTGCAATCGTTTCAGCAGTGATATTTGTGAGCGGAACTTCCTCCAGCGTTTTGATGCGGCGGCATGACCATGATGTCTAAAAGGACATGATCAAATCTGCCGTTGGGCAGAATTTCTCTGGTACCAGATGATTATGTTCGTTTATTTTCGCGCGTTGGCTGGGCAAACATTTCGTTTATGGCTGGTCAGACAAATATCTGCCGAATTTGATGCAGAGTTGCCCTGCATCCGAGTGGGGTGCGAAAAGTGATGTACGCAGAAGAACACTTGCTGCCGCAGAGTTTTTGGACGCATGTATCCCGTGGGAACATCGCAGAATAGATTAACATTGTCATCGTAGCTAACTTTCCGGAGTTTTAGTAACGACTTTCTTTGCAATAGGTCTGCTAGTTCTGAGTCATCGGCTTGCGCTTCCTCTATCTGCTCTAGTTTTATGGCTGATGGCATGGAAATCGTGCAAAGCCGCGAAAGGCGTCTGCAACCGTGTTCTCTCTTCATTTAACATGAATAACGCTACTAGAAAATTGTGAAATTAAACTTAACGGGCGAAGTTGACGAGGTGAGGGCTGCATTGCTTAGCTTCTTAGAGAAAAAACAAACTGGCTGCCAGGTGTCATTCACTTGTTGCTTTAGTACGGCTCCTAAAGCAACATCAGACGCATCACAAGACAGAGCAAGTTTTGCATTTGGAGATGAATGTGGCAGGGTCGCCGCGCCAGCCACACTGCGTTTACAGGCATCGAACGCAGTTACGAGTTGCGTTGTTCATTCCATCTTTCCTTGGTCGTTTCTTTTTACAATTCTAAGTAGCTCAGAGAAGGGCTCCTGAGTGTGAGAGGTAGTAGTATGATGCCAAGAAACCAACCCAGTTGGCTGATGGTATCAGGCGTCAATTCGGCTAGTGGGCGGTTTGTGTGTTCGTTGACAACGAAGCTGAGAAATTTAACTTCTGATTGCGCAAGTTGCTCAGGTTGATCAATCTGTAGGACGGTGCGAAAATATTGATCATGGTCTATAACTGAATTGGAAAGGATTGACATGTTGTCAATATAGCAATATACAAATTTAATCCCATGAAAAATGTCACCCATAAACATTTGCAAAGTTTGCAGCGCACTCTTTAGACCAAACGGCATGTATAGGAATTTAATAAGTCCAAAAGGAGTAGCTACCGCTGTCTTTGGAATGCCACTTTCCGAGAATTGTCAGGTTAACAAATTCGTGGAACAGATTTTTAAGTTTTGTACTGATAAAACTGAAGTGTGATTCGTAGTAGAAAGGTTTGCGGTTGCTGTAAGGCCAGTGATCGAATCTATGAGACGTTCGGTTTTGAAGTCAATGAGCTTTTGATACTTGGCCAGCAAAACTGCACCAATTATAGCTGTTCCAACTGTCTGCAACTATGAATGGCCACGTGAGACAGCGACGTGTTTAATATTTTGTCTAACTATCGAGCGGGGTATGACAAATACTACTGATCCAGAGTTGGTCAGTTGGTTGGCCGCGTGACAGCTGGCTTAATTGAACTCGCGATTTGCTACGAGAACGGTCAGCCGATTGAAGACGTTTGAAATCCATTTGCAGGTACTCAAATTTTGCAAGAGTGAACGCAAGGGGTCAGAAATATCCTTTAGGGTGTTTGTGGTAGCAACAGTACTTACAGTAGTCGGCTGCGAGTCGGGGCCGATAGCAAACATAGCAGTTGCATTGACTGTGTCAAGCATTTTATCTTCTATTTTGGCAAGTTTGTACAAATCATTTTCCTACCAGACCGTAAGAAGTGGTTGGATCGTTTGAGGAATCTCCGCGAGGAACAGCGTGCGAATGATATGTTCGCTGCTTGAGTCCAGAGCTAGACGTCGTATGTGTGCCAAAATCTCGGTAGGTTTTAGCCTAGACGGTTTTCCACCTTCAAGCAAACGATGCAGTTTGGATTCTGGGCGTTCTGCGAATTTCTCCAGCAAAATATTTTTTAAGGCTTGGTATTTGTTTATAGAGGGAGGGCAAGTTACCAAATCCTCTACGGCCAAGATAACATCGGCACTCAAATTGACGGTGATATGATCAACTTGTCATCGTCGTTGTTGATGCCATATAGACGGAACGATGGTTCTACTTGTTTGGTCACAGCAGGAACAGCCGCCATCGCAGCTTGTGATGAAGACGCACCAACTTGCAGAGCATCGATTTGCCTGCAGTTCTCGAATCTGCTCTGAAATGTTACTCCTCCATAAAGATCAGCTTTCTTGGCTTTGATGATCGTAAATTGTAGGGAGATTTGTGCATACACTGTGCTTTGTAGTGTCCGTTTTTTCAGCAAGCGTGTGTGAGTGGAGTAGTTTTGCTGAGGACGCCAGTAAGGCGCCGTGTAGTCGAGCGTGATTGTGTATGTGTATGCACACTTTTATAAGCAAAGGACAATTTTGGAAGAATTTGTGATCGTATTGCGTGTTCAGATCACGTCGGGGTCACCAATGTGGAGATCCGTTTTACTACAAAAGAGTTTGTTAATGTTTTTTGTGTCTCTTTATTATTTCAAAATTATAAGTATATTAAGACTGAGCTGTCGCTAGCTGGATCCTCTATCTCACCAGAAAAGTAGTGATTAGAGAGAGGCCAGCGATACCAATCTGCCAGACTTCCTCGATATCAATTAACATTAAGCTTACATTATGCTAAGCTACCAACAACAGATGGCGTATGACTAGTGCTGCCACACAAAAATATGTATTAAGATATACAAAAGTTAGCAGCTAGCTTATCGTCTTGGTTTACACATTTGCGTTCGCGCAGATTAGACCTGCTGTTTGTTCTTTTTTTTATGAGAGTTGTCACATAGTTGTTGATTGAGTAGGAACTCTATATAAAATCATATGTAGTGGCGATCAGCAGTGGCAGCAAAAACCACCCATCCCGCCAGAGCTAGGGTATTAATGGGTCCCGTGCGCGGTTTAGCTGTTGATGCACTGGCCAAGTGAGAGTAGTATCTTAAAATATATTTAAGACTGTTTAAGGTCAGAATCTCAAGTGCACACAAGTGAGCCTAATAAAGAACATTATAAAGAAAAATGGGATTTGCTTACTAACATAATTATAAAGTCTGCGCGCAATAAAAGAAAATCTCACAAAAGTCTACGCCGAGGGCACTGCAGTACCTGAGGAAAGTTTCCGGTCCAGGAGCGGTAGTGGGTGAAACGATGGCGAGCACGACAGCCGAACTATATAAAAGTGAGATCTATCTGAGACGATCGCTCTGTGTATCTCCCAGAGAGCTCTTTGGTTGAGTAAGCTAGTTTATAGCGATTTACAAAATTTTTCTGCAAAAATATATTTTTTTTTCAAGATTATATGTATGTGTTCACATATATATTTATATAGGCCAATTGTTAATTTATTAAAAAATTAATTGAAATCACAAAAATTATTAGTAAGTATTGTTCCCAGCAGTGACTAGCTTCATCTGTTTTTTTTTTTCTTTTCACAAACTTGATTAATTATGTTCTTTTGAAAAATTAGAAATATAAAAATTAATATTTACTGTACATTTTTTTGAAAAGGAAAATAACTGGCTTATTGTTTGTTAAAGGGGAGAAAGAATATGACAGCCGACTCAGGCTGAGTAAGGGCCATTAGGTGGCCAAGATGAAGGAGACGAGAACAAGGTGTTCGTTTTAGTAAGGGAGGGTAAGTCTGGGTCCTGAAGCGGGATCCTTTGGACGATTTAAGTGTAGCAGTAGTACTTTTTCCTGTAATTAATTTCTTACCTTTGTTGTTATTTTCTTCTTGTTTCAGCTATTTATATTGTTGATTTTATTGTATTTTTTTTTTGCTGTAATGTTATATTATAATTGACCGGACTGCTGATCAGGAATGGGCCGTTCCCTGAGAATCTATGAGCCATCCAGCGCTTCGTAAAGAGAAACAAGCACTTTCTTAACAATATTAAAGCAATACAAAGATCGTTATATTCAGTGCTGTTTTTGAAAACAAAATTGAACAATCAATAAAAGTACATAAAACTGATATCCTATGTGGCACGAATTGGTTGGCTATGATCGTGCAGGGTGTAGTCAGATCCGAAAAGCTGAATGGAGGCAGATCGTGCCATTAGCATGGGAAGCTTTGTAGCCTGGTGGTAGCCTGAATGATAAAAGCATTTTGTGACTAAAATGTGATTTACGGTTTCTTTTGTCAGATGCTATTTAATTCTTACTAGATGTTGTGTCTCATTCTGTGTTTACGTTAGATGGGTGTTGACCGTAGTTATAAAAGCTTCGCTGATCCAGAACGATATAGATTCAAAACAAAACCCAAGGTATTTAAGTATTCCTTGGATGCGGTTCGTCTGTTAAACTGACGATCTGAGCATTAGACAGATGCTTAAATATTTGTCCACTGTCTAAACTATAACTAAAGTTAGCCTGTGTAGGAATTTGTTTTCTCTTCACAGATTGTAGGAAGTTTCGCTAAAAACATAACCCGTTTTTATCGTGAATAATTTTGTTGTGTATGTTTAGTTTGTTGTGGATATTTAGTTATTTTTTAATTATAAATATTAGCAAGATTTGTCGATTTTGACGTGGATATTTATTTATATACTTACTAGGAGATGTTGATGTTAGTTAGTAGAAGTATCATTCGATGGTATTATTAGAATTTGCTTATTATTAGTAATTTTTTTATAAGTTAGATTAGTGATTTTTGGCTACAGATGAGTATTGGCTAATGAACAGGTTCTTATTGGAAGGAAGTAGGAGGATTTTAAGAGAGACATATCCCGGTGGATATGCATCTAAAGATTGGCACAGCAAAATGGGCCTCCGCAGTACCAAGAGTTCCTAAAAACAGCAAAAGACTCTGCGAGCAGTAAACACGGAGATTGCTCAGGTCCACCAGAAGTATTGGCACTCCTTGCTGTCCGACGTCAGCAAGTTCTTCCGAGAGGAGAATCTAATGGGCTTAATAGATATCACTCCGATTCCGGAAGCCTTTGAGAGACTAGGGTTTTAGGTGGATGTACTCACCATCGATAAGCTTAACCAAGAGTGCAGAAAGGGAGGCTGCATTTTTAGAAAGCGGAGGATTTTCTGTTACAGATGCGGGAAGCCGGACACTATGTGCAAAAACTGTTCGGGCAACTCTAGATTGAGCGCGATGAAAACATGATAAGAGAATCAGCATTGAGGCACAAGCCAACGTCAAAAGAAGCAAAGTATGATAATATGGCTACTACTAAGTCTTACAATAAGGATGTGAATAAAGATATTGTTAAAAGGCTTACCATATTAAGTATGTGTTCGGGCAATCATGTCGGCCCAATATATGGTGTTTGTTAAGCGACAGCTGAACGGGAAGGCGCTGGCTACCCAATTAGTGGCAAAGCCTCGTTTACGCAGGAGCAAGATAACGTAGCGACGGGTCATCGAGGCTATCGGACGGAAGGAGAACGTAGATCCACGTGTGCTGCAGATGTGGAAGCACTTGGCAAAATATGTAAGGGTTTTTGCAAAGGGAAGCCTCTGTCAGTGTTCTGCAAAAAGATGCCGGAAGTTTGTAGAGGATTGGGATGGGCAGCGCAACCTAACGTAGCTATAATAAGGACGGCAGCGGGTGCCAGCCGTTAAAATTTAGATATTAAAGTAAAGGAAATCATATTTTGCCCCGACGTGCAGCGAGGATTATACCTGGGTATCGATATCTGGAGAGCCTTCGATATCGCCAAGAGTTGTTCAATTCGTCATGCAAGACGGTAGTGCGTCCTGATGCATCTGGTGATAGTAGTCAGCTCACAGGTCGCCCTTTACTAAGACGACAACGGCAGCATAGTTGATTCGCAAATGTGGGACTTGGAAGAGCGGATTTATCCAATTCAAATAGGATGGCCAAGGGAAGACTCATCTATTGTAGTATCAGATACTGCTGATCGAAGGAACTGAGCCCGTTAAGGACAGGCATTATCCTTTGTCGCCGGCAGAGCAGGAGATCGTGTGAGCTGATGTGGAGAAGAATTAGCATTGCCCAGATGCCGAGAAATTATGACTATGGTTCCCATGTCCATCCACTGTTTCCTTATTGTATAAGAGTGTAAGTTTTTTTTCTTAGTCTCTTTTTTAATTTTACAGGGACCTTATCTCCTACTTGGAAATTTATATTTTGTTTTACTTAGGAGATGGATGGATTATGTCGATAGGTAATATTTCGCCTAAATATAACGGAATAGGTGTTTCTCCAAGTACCTGTTTCTGAGGCTACGTTTCGTTTGCTAGTTGGGTCATCTTTGGAAAAAAAATAATCTTGGAGAATCTGTTTTACATTCCGTGAGAACTATGTCTTTCTGTTCATTTTTGTTTAAAATATCGGTAACCCTGCGTTTTGTGTGGCGGAATGTTGTTATCAGATTTGATTTTACTTATTTCTGCTGAACAAAAGCTAATATTGGAAGTTCTCAGAAAATTCCTTCTTGACGACGCCACATACCCTCTGACCTGGCGTTTCTATTGAAATGGGGGGTTTTCCCATGTGGGGCACTACAATTTTCTACTATAGAGCCTCTATTTTTGAGCTGTTGTCTCTGTTCGTTCCTTTGAGCCCTTTCTTCTACACTCCTAGCAAAATTGCTGAAGAACGTGTAGCGTTCGTGATTAGATTCGACCTCTTGGGTTAAGGCCAATGCAGAAGGAAGATCTTCTGGTCTTGCCGAAAAAAGAACGTTACTTAACGATTTCTTAGTTCCCGATATAAAAATAGCTATGTTGTATTGTATAGTATTGCAGAAGTGTCAGGTTTGACAATTGTCAAGTCGATTTATTATAGCTTTGAAGATTAAAGGCGTGTCGAATGACCATGTCAGCCTTTATTGTTTTTTTTTTCAATATATATTATGCTTAATAATGTTTTAAACTACCATCGTATTTTTCTTATGTTTTATAAGTTGTGTGTGCCGCTTCCTCCATGACATGTATGTCGCATGCTTCCCTTCAAAATCTAGCAAAGATTTTACATTGAATAAAAATGAGCGGTCTACTCACATGCTCTTATTTAATTCCAATAAACTGTTTAATGTTGTAGTTGCTGCCGTCGGTAGTGACGTTTTATGCTGCTTCTGTTGTTGTTGGGATTTCAATTCTGCTGCTGCCCTCGGTGGTGATGTTGTATCCTGCATCAGTTGTTGCTTAGTGATGTGTTATTATTCGCCAATTAAGAAATTTGGGACCTCATAGGTCTAGATTTGCTCAAGAAACAGGGTTTCGCAAACGATTTTTATTGATTACTTAGAAACGGGGTAAGCTATTGATTATCGGAAATAAACTCGTACTGCGCGGGCAATGGGAGGACTTCCGTTCAACATTGAATATCTCTTATAGGTGTTGGAATCCTTGCGTTCATACATACGGACGGGTGGACGGACAGACAGACGGACGTTGCTAAATCGACTCGGCTGTTGATGCTCATCAAGAATATTATTCTTTATGGGGTCGGAGATGCTTCCTTCTTTCTCTTACATACATTACCACAAGTACATTATACCCTTTTTACCCATTTTCAATAGGATCAGTGCATAAAAAAACGGGTATATATATAGTGGCATATTCGCACATATGCACAGTTATAGTGACAAATATAAGAAGGCAGCATAATTGCAGCTGCGAATCTGCAAGCGCTTATCGCCTGCAAAAACATAAATACAGTTAAACAAAGCAATAAAACATTGTTCAGATAATTGCAGCTGCATCCAAACAGATAAGCAAAGCCATAAACACCTTACTAGATAGTTGCAGCTGCACTTGTACAGTTACACAAAGCAATAGACACCTCACTCAGATAATTGCAGCTGCGCGTCTTTACGTAGAAATAAGCTTCTCAGCATAAATAAGCATAATAAGTTCTACTGAATTTTAGTCTTAAGTTGTTCTTCAATAAATGAACTTGTCGTGAAATATTGCCTTGTCGTTAATTCAATTTAACCGTTAGAGCTGTGCGCGGTTTTTATAAGATTCAAACTCACAGTAAATAAAGAAAAATCTAATTGGCGCAGCCGGTAGGATAACAATAAATTGTGGATCCTGATGCAATAGCTAAGTTATTAATTCTTGTGTCCCGTTTACTGTTATCCGCTAAAACAACCAACGCGAAGGCAACCCAAGCGACGGTCAATATCGCGTCAAGTTTTTATTAAACCTCGACAGTGACGTGTACACCAAAATTCGCATATTGTCAAAGCCGCGGATTGTGCAAAAAACTTGAAAAACAATTCAAGAAGACGCGATAGAATTCGAAGAGAAAATAATTTCAGAAACTTCTGGTTATCTCAAAAGATTCGAAAGTTCTATCTGTGCAAACCAATCAAACATTTTAAAATATAAGTTAACAAATTTAGTGAATACAATAAAAATATAATCAACAACTAAAAGAAACTGAACCTAAAATAAGAGAAGCTGAAGTGAAACAACAAAAACTAAGAAACTAAAAAAATTAAAAATAAAACCAAGTAAATAAAAAATAATTAAATTATAAAACAAATAAAAAATTTATAATGGAAGGCAACGCAATAACACCCCTGACCGATGCCAACATGGCACAAGTGATCAACCAACATAAAAACGTTGAGAAGTTCACTGGAGATAAGAACGCTTTGTACACGTTCATCAACCGGATCGACTACATTTTGGCCCTCTACACCACCAACGATGCAAGGCAGAGGTGAATTGAAGGAGGAGAATTCTTTTTGGAATTGTGGAACGCTGCATCAGCAGTGAAGTGATGTTATCCCTTGGCGTAAGCAACTTGATGACCTGGACGGATCTTCGGAAGCAACTAATACTGAACTACAAGACGCAAACTAAGAACCAAATCCTACTGGAGGAATTCAGGAGCACCCCGTTTAAAGGCAATGTGCGAGCTTTTCTGGAAGAAGCAGAACACCGTAGGCAGACACTAATGAGTAAGCTAGAACTAGAAAATAACATTGACGAAAAAACATTGTATGTATATGTATAATCAAAACTAGCATTGACGACCTTATTCAAAAATTACCCACAAACATTTGCATTCGAATTATAAATTGCGAAATTCCCGATTTAAGATCTCTAATTAATATTTTGCAAGAAAAAAATCTTTATAACAAACCCTGTCTTAATCCAACCCCAAATAAAGTTAAACAAGAAAAATATTTGAAGCCATTGTATCAACCAAACCCAAATATTCAAAGATTCCCCACTTTTCTTCAACCAAATCAACCCCAACTATACTAACAACAACACTTTTAAACCTAATAATTATTCACCTCAACCAATGCAACAAATACTTAGTCCAATCAGACCAACCTACTTTACACTCAGACCAAACTCCCGACAAACCCAATTCGACAACAATCGTTTCGGACAAGTAACCCCACAACAAAACACTTTCAATAACTCTGGCGTAGCCAACCAACCGACTAAACAAGTTAGACCTGCAGAAAGTGGACAGAGTAAGATGAGTATTGACGATGAAGCTAGAAATCAGGAAGAGCTAAACTATCATGATTACATGCAACAAGAATACTATAATCAATGCGCTGCTTATCCTGAATATTATCCACAATATTATCAAGCAGAAAGTTACCCACAAAGCCCAGACTTTACATACACACAATCAGCCGAACACGAGACAGAACAACCAAATGAAATAGAAATCGAGCAAGCCGAAAGTTTTCAGCTTCCAGCCTTGGAAACCAACAGTACATAGTAATCACTTATAAAGGCAAAAATCTGAAATGTTTAATAGATACAGGATCTACTGTAAATATGATGACATCAATTGTTTTCAATTTACAAGTTCATGACACCGACTGTTTCATTCAAACCAGCAACGGACCTTTAACTATCACAAAGAAAGTTAACGTCCTTTCTAATAACCTATTCAAGGGTAATAATGAATTTCTTCTACACCAATTCTCCTCAGACTATGAACTATTAATTGGTAGAAAAATGCTTTCAGAAGCACAAGCCGTTATAGATTATAAAATCCAAACTGTTACTTTATACAATAGAAGGTATAAACTAACCAACGATATTCCAATCACAAATCAGAGCCACTTCTTAGCCCAACAAAATCCTGAAACTAATCAACAGTTTAAAAATCCAATTAGAGAAATTTCCGATAACCAAGAATCTGCAAACTCAAGCCCTTACCGATTAGATCATTTAAATGAAGAAGAAAGAATCAATTTAATCAGTTTGTTGAAGCAATATCAACACATACAATATAAAGAAGGCGACCAACTTAGTTTCAGTAATCAAGAAAAACACATTATAAATACTACCCACAATTCAGCCTTACATACAAAACCATACAGTTATCCACAAGCATATGAACAGGAAGTTGAACATCAAATTCAAGACATGCTTAATCAAGGTATCATAAGGCCTAGCAATTCTCCTTATTGTAGTCCTACTTATATGGATCGTACCGTAAACAAAAATTCAGAATCGTAATTGACTACAGGAAATTAAATGAAGTAACCATAAGCGATAGGCACCCAATACCAAATATGGACGAGATTTTAGGAAAACTAGGTAGATTTCACTACAATTGACCTTGCAAAAGGATTCCACCAACTTGAAATGCATCCAGATTCCATTCAAAAAACAGCTTTCTCTACTAAACATGGCCACTATAAATATCTTCGTATGCCATTTGGATTAAAAAATGCACCCGCAACCTTTCAACGTTGCATGAACAATGTTTTACGACCGTTACTAAATAAACATTGTCTGGTATATCTTGATGATATAATTGTATTCTCAACATCCTTAGAAGAACATTTGCAATCACTCCAATTAGTTTTCGAGAAGCTTTCTGAAGCAAATCTCAAATTACAACTTGATAAATGCGAGTTTCTAAAACAAGAAACTTCATTCCTAGGACATGTCATAACTAAGGATGGAATAAAACCCAATCCTGATAATATCAAAACAATTCAGAAATATCCAATTCCCACAAAAACCAAAGAAATAAAAGGTTTTCTTGGATTAACCGGTTACTACAGAAAGTTCATTCCAAATTTTGCAGACATAGCCAAACCAATGACAGCAGTACTTAGAAAAGACTCAAAAATCGACATTAAAAATCCTGAATACATTAGAGCTTTTGAAAAATTAAAACAACTAATTTCTAATGACCCAATTCTAAAATTTCCAGACTTTAAAAGTAAATTCGTTTTAACCACTGACGCAAGTAATGTAGCTCTTGGAGCAGTACTCTCTCAAGACGGACATCCCATTAGTTTTATTAGCAGAACTCTCAATGACCACGAAACTAACTACAGTGCCATAGAAAAAGAGCTTTTAGCCATTGTATGGGCAACAAAAACTTTTAGACATTACCTACTAGGACGACATTTCGAAATCAATAGTGACCATCAACCATTATGTTGGCTGTACAAAATGAAAGAACCAAATTCAAAATTAACCCGATGGAGAGTTAAATTATCTGAATATGACTTTGACATAAAACATATAAAAGGAAAAGAAAACCACATAGCTGACGCTCTATCACGAGTAAAAATAGAACAGACTTATTCGGAGAAGAAACACAACATAGCGCTGACGAAGACAATAGTAATTTAATATTCACTACAGAGAAACCAATAAACACATTTAAAAGACAAATTATATTTTCTAAAGGCATTCCAAACATAAAAAAAAGAAAACTACTTCAAAAAATTAATAATTCACATTACATACGATAACATGACTAAAGATCATTGAGTAATAAAGAGACAGAGGAGGCTTTTGGATCAAAAGCTCTTTTTCGAAACACTTCGTGCGCGATAGCGAGGTTGCAAACACAATTGAGTATAACTCATTGACAAATTGCAAGCAC